>NW_028170912.1:44707-84707 GCF_963971535.1 Notolepis coatsorum | reverse complement strand
TCAGATTAGAAAATCAAGGGGTTGGGTACAGGGGGGGAACCCTCCAACACCAGCTCCGCTCGTGGAGCAGCCCGTGACCTCGCCTCTCACCCCTGAGCCCTGACCCCAGTGTGGGGGGAAGGGGGGGGGGGGGGGGAGCGGCCAGAATGTAAACAGCCAGCCGCCCCTCGAAGGGAATTACTTTCTAGAAAGAGAGAGGGAGAGAGAGAGGGAGAGAGATAGAGAGAGCGAGAGAGAGAGCGATATAGAGAGCGAGAGCGAGAGCGAGAGATAGAGCGAGAGATAGAGCGAGAGCGAGAGAGCAAGAGAGCGAGAGAGAGCGAGAGAGAGAGAGAGAGAGTGCAGCAGCGCGGTGTAGCTTTTGGCCTCGTTGGACCAGAGCCCTAAACGCAGATGCCGCACTGTAGGAGCGAGGCTCAACAGTGTCCTTGTTTCTCTCTCTGTGTGTGTGTGTGTGTGTGTGTGTGTGTGTGTGCACGCATGTGTATCTGCGGGGGTGGAGACTCATAAATGCATATGAATGTGTATGTGTGCCTGCTCCTGTATAAGTGTTGTATGTTTTGTGTCTCCCCCCTCCATCCCCCCACCCCCCCCCCCCCCCCCCCTCCGTCCCTGAGGCAATTGAGGGAGTTGCACGTCAGCCGTGTATTTCATCCCGTCGGGAGAGCGAGCGAGGAGGGGAATACCATCAATCCAGCTGGGAGGAGGAGCGGAGAGGACCACCGGCCAGCATGGAGGAGAGGGAGAGAGAGGTGTGACCCCTGAACCATAGGAGGATAGATATAGAGAGAGGGAGGGAGAGAGGGAGAGAGAGATCTGGGAGGACAGAGGTGTGAGCCCTCTGCCACAAGAGATAGAGAGAGGGATGGAATGATATAAAAAGGGGGGGGGTGGAAGGATATAGAGATGGGGGGGGGGGGGGGGTAGAGGGACGGCTATAATAATAATAATAATAATAATAATAATAATAATAATAATAATAATAATAATAATAATAATAATAATAATAATAATAATAATAATAATAATAATAATAATAATAATAGATTCTATTTGTAATGCGCTTTACAGTTGCGGGGCAAATCTCAAAGCGCTACAGTTAAAATAACTTAAAACTAGCGAGAATAAAGGAAAGAAAGAATATAAAAATAGGCAAGACTAAAACATAGAATAACATAGAAACATAGAATAAATAAAACTGATAAAATAAATTGGTAAAAGAACATAAAATGTCTGGAGCTAAAACATTTGATAAAAAGTCAACAGAAGGCTCTACTAAAAAGGTGAGTTTTGAGGCCTTTCTTAAAAGCATCCACAGTCTGTGGTGCTCTCAGGTAGTCAGGGAGAGCATTCCACAGACTGGGAGCGGAAGAGCAAAAAGCCCGATCTCCCATAGTGCATAGATTGGTCCTTGGACGCTGGTGGAAGTTTGCCTGGCCAGAGCGGAGATGTCGAGAGGAGGAGTGAGGAGTGATGAGTTCTTTGAGGTAAAGGGGGGCATTTCCGTAGAGGCATTTGTGGGTGAGCAGGGATACTTTGAACTCAAGGTCTTGAGGATGGGAGTGATGTGGTGGTATTTCCGCACTCTCATCAGGATCCTAGCAGCGCTGTTTTGGATACATTGTAGCCTTTGGATGTAGCGAGAAGGAAGGATATATAGAGGGAAGGAGGGGTAGAGAGAGGGAAGTAGATAAGAGAGAGGGAAGAAGAGGTAGATAGGGGAGGGGTGGTTAAGAGGGAAGAAGGCAGGGATTGATAGAAAAATGTAAAGATGGAGAGATGGAGGGGGGTGAAGGAGGGATGGGGGGAGAGATAAATGGAGGGATGAATACAGAGAGAGAGGGGGAGGAAGAGAAAGATGGATGGATGGATAAAAATGGAGGGAAGGAAACAAAGGAAATATGGAAGCATGAAGGACATGCGATAAAGGAGGGAGAGAATGAGGGGTGAGATACGGTGAGGAGGAAGAGAGAAATAAATAGAAGAAAATCTGGAGGAAGGAAGGAAGGATGGAGGGAATGCAAGAAGTAGGCAGGGAGGGAGAGATAAAGATAGAGGTGATAGGTAATGTGTAAGAAACAGGGGATGATCCAAGAGTGAGGATAGATGCCAGAGGGTGTGAGGGAGAGGGAGGGAGGACAAGGAGGGAGGGGAAGTTGACGGAGGTCTCTGGGGAGCTATCCTAGTACAGGACGTCCTAATGTGGAGGAATTCTCTCTCTCTCTCTCTCTCTCTCGCTCTCTCGCTCTCTCCCTCTCCCTCTCTCCTTCCCTCCCTCCCTCCCTCCCTCTCGACTCTAAACAGAGAACAAATGCCCTCTCTAAGAGTTCAGGTTGTGTAGAAAGCAGAGGAACAGTCAAGAGGTCGGCAGCATCCATGTGTGGTCCCCGTCAAATCACTTGTCAATTCAGAATGTTGACAGAAATTACCCCATTGTTTGCAGATGATACACACTGTTCCCTCTCAAATTATTTGTTATATAAAAAGGTGGGACGGCACAACTTTCTCATGCCAAAAGTGTATCCAATATTACAATTTGAAAAAAATACAATCCATTTCAGAGAATTGTGCCACAAGATGGGAAGGAACAGAGACATGGAACGTAAAATTGCGTGCGATAGTGAGACGTAAAATTGCTTATACCAGTAAAAGTAGCTTGTTTGATTTTGTTTTTACAACATATTTGATTTACAATATTGAAGATGATATTCCTGATATTTAAGCAGTTGGTTGCTTTTCAGCACAAGTCGGTTCTCAGTGAGGACATCACCTCCTATTCATCTCCCCGCCTGTCTTCCCTCTTCCTCTACCCAGCCTATCTAATTGCACTACATTTCACTGCTCTTATGTAAACAAAATGTTTTGCGGAGGGTGTTTAGCTAGTCAAAATGTGGGGACACATTTTTGCAATAGTAAAATAAAAGCTTATAAATAAAGTAGGGCTGTCAGTTTATCGCGTTAATTAGATTAATTAATTACACAGCAAATTATCTCGTTATGAAAATTAACTCAAAATGTATAATTTTTTTTTGTTTTTTTTAATATATTTTTTTGTATCTCATTCATTCCATAATAATGTAGAATACACATTTACAGACTTTTTTTTAATATGGTCCATTTGCATGTTCTTGGTATCTGATTCTAGGGACATCTATGATTCTCAGGGAATGTATTCCCAGTGTCAGAAATACTGTGGGCTAGATCCACAAAGAATGGATTGCACGGTGCAAGTTGCACCCTTACTTACAATTCATGATGAATTGAAAATGGGGAACCCTGATGTAAACAAGACGAAAGTCTTTCTCTGGTCTGCATCCCCTTAACAATTGTGTGTATTGAGCCGTACTGTATTGTACCCATTCTGCAATCTGTTAATAACATTTTCATTCAATCAATCAATCTGCACGGTGATTGATTGAATGAAAAATTTATTTTGAGTCAATTGTAATGAACCAAATGAGAATATCAATACATTTTTTTTTATCTTTGACTGTGAATAACACCATGCTCAAATTGACCAGACCTGAAAAATCTAAGCAAATTAATAGATGGAAGATGATTAAACAGAAGGTTTTGTAGATACAGTACTGAATTCTGCCATCTGGACACATGCAATTTGAAATATGATTATAGAATATAGAATATCAGGCATAAAATGGTTATGCGATTAAAATGCGATTAATTAGATGAATTAATTACAAATCCTGTAATTAATTAGATACATTTTTTTAATCGCCTGACAGCACTAAAATAAAGGCCTTTATCAATTGATTTTACAATCACTACAGCTGAAGCTCGGTTTGACAACAGAGCAGTCGACTAACAGGAGTTAGCATGACCCTCTATCACTATGGCAACAGTGCAGTCAGCTACCAGGAGTTAGCCACGGCCCTGCAGTGCTATGACAACAGAGTAGTAAGCTAACAGTAATTAGCCATGACCCTGCAGTGCTATGACAATAATGTCATAGTTAAATAAATGGTATCATGACGGTGTTGTGCGTAACAGTAACAGTAAGAAGCATTTTGTATGAAAGTATTCTGTACTTCTGTATGACAACTATTAAAGAAACTTGAAACTTGAAACTTGAATAAAAGGAACGAAAAAAACAAAAAATGACTACCTTCACCGGGGAAGTGAATCGGGCAAAAATGTACGTGTTTCACACGACGTGAAAGTGGGCTAACAAGATGGAACTGGCATTCATTCGCTGCTCACTCGACAGCCGTTACTGTTTATAGTAACACACAGAATGGACGAAATAGGTCACGAACGATCGAGCCAAAATTGAATGAGCACAAAAACCATGGTTCTTTCTAGGGCTGTCCCTGACTAAGGATTTGGATAGTCGACTATGATTGGCCGAAATTAGCCGATAGGCGACTATGAAAAAAAAAAAAAAATGGAAAAAAAAACAAGTATAATTTTTTTTTTTTTTTTTTTATCATTTCATTTGGGCTGTGGGGGGTGCTTAATGTCTGAAGGAGTCAACGGAAGGCTTCTTGTCCTCTGCAAAAGCATGCAATTGGTCCACTGATGGATACATCTTGATATTTGTCTAGTGTGTTCATTAGATGGGTTAAAATCCTCTTTCAGTGCCTCTGTGCCAGTTTTCTTAGGCAGTTAGCTTCTGGTATGCGTGCCATTAGCGTTAGCCACGCTTCTAGGCCTCCTTTCTTTTGGAAAGAATGATACAAAATAATAATAATATTTATTTTTATTCGACTAAGAGGTTGGCAGTCGACTACGGCTCCTTTCGATCGATTAGTCGACTATTCGACTAATAGGGGTCAGCCCTAGTTCTTTCACAGACTCTCTCGACAGACCTGGGATCAGCAGCTCACAGGCTGGCTGCAGGCTGGCACAGCAGCATTCTTCTCCACAGGAAGGGCTCCTTCTCTCCCCCTCGTACTCCCAGACGTGGCACGCTAGGAAATCAATCCACTGGCCTCATAAAAGCCCTGACTTCCTGTCTATACAGGAAGCAGTCAGTCAGTCACTAGCTCCTGATATCCTGTGTGTGTGTGTGTGTGTGTGTGTGTGTGTGTGTGTGTGTGTGTGTGTGTGTGTGTGCGCGCGCGCACGCGCGTGTAATTGTGTGTGTGTTGGAAAAAGGGGGTTCAGTATGTGAGATTGTTCTGCCAATCAAAACACTGTTATCAATGGAAACAAGAGCAAGAATGCGACTCTGCGGTGACGTCATCCCTGATTTAAGAGTAAAAACTTTAATGAGACAGAAACTGTCCGATACACAGATTGTATATCAGACCCACCTGAGGGATCAGGAGTTCAACACAGGGCTGGTGAGAACGAGGAGGAGCTCAAGTCCATCTCACTGTACCACCCTCCCTACCACACACACACACACACATGCACACGCACACGGGTGACCATATGCAAACAGTCCAAAAGCAGGACAGATAACTGCTGTCGGGACAAAACCTCATAACTCCCATTTTTTTTTTTTTATATAAATCAACTCCTTAGATCATCCTCCATATGTGTGTGTGGCTTTTACAAAGTTTAAACAATGGGAAAGCATTAAACCGATCATCTGTCTAAACCTCCTAACTCTATTCACCCTCAAATCTGTGTTCGTTTTTTTCATCTGCTGAAAAGTTGGGTTTTTGGAGTTATGAGGTTTTGTCCCGACAGCAGTGTAATTTTTTTTAAGGTTGTCACACACACGCACACACGCACACACACACACACACACACACACACACACACACACACACACACACACACACACACACACACACACACACACACACACACACACACACACACACACACACACACACACACACACACACACACACACACACACACACACACACACACACACACACACACACACACACACACACACACACACACACACACACACACACACACACACACACACACACACACAGAGACACACACACACACAGAGAGACACACAGTTTGTCAGAATGGGCAACTGTGTCTCGGAGACAGTGGTCAGCAGCACTGGGGCCCCACAGGGGACTGTTCTCGCTCCGTTCTTGTTCACCCTCTACACGGCAGACTTCAATTACAACTCTGAGTCTTGCCACGTCCAAAAATATTCGGACGACACAGCGATTGTGGCGTGTGTGAGGAAGGGACAGGAGGGAGAGTACAGGGACCAGGTGGGAGCCTTCAGCGACTGGAGCGAACGGAACGGCCTTCTTCTGAACGCAAAAAAGACCAAGGAGATGGTACTGGACTTCCGCAGGTCGAAACCACCTCTGCAACCAGTCAGCATACGGGGAAACAACATTGAGACGGTGCAATCATACAAATATTTAGGAGTGCACCTAGATGATAAGCTGGCCTGGGCTGCTAATGCGGAAGCACTTTACAAGAAAGGACAGAGCAGGCTGTTCTTCCTTAGGAGGCTCAGGTCTTTTAATGTGTGTGGGGAAATGTTGTACATGTTTTATCAGGCAGTGGTGTCAAGTGTGCTCCTCTACGCCGCTGTCTGTTGGGGTGGTAATACCACGGCCAGGGATACCAGACGGCTGGATAAGCTGGTCAAGAAGGCTGGCTCAGTGGTAGGGAGGAGACTGGACCCACTGGGGACCGTGGTGGAGAGCCGCACTCCAATAAGCTGCTGGCCATCATGGGCAATATCAACCACCCTCTCCACCACACCCTGGTGGGGCAGAGCAGCAGTCGCAGCGGACGGCTCATCTCCCTGCACTCACGGACTGAGCGGCACAGGAGGTCCTTTGTCCCCACAGCCATCAGACTGTACAACAGCGTATTATAGTTACACCTGTTTTTACACCTGTTTTTACATCTGTTTTTACACCTGTTTTTATACTCCTGCTTTTATCTAATCACGCTCCTATTTTAATTTTAATTTTAATATTGATGGGTATGATTTGATTGAATTTTATCATGTACTTATTTTAATTCATGATACAGACATAATGTGTAACTACTGTTTGGGAATGGTCAAATGTCTGTATGCTATGTGAGCTGCGAGATACCCTGAATTTCCCCAAGGGGATTAATAAAGTATCTATCTATCTATCTATCTATCTATCTACACACATTTGAATACTTTATTTGGTTCCACAAATTATATTACATAAACAGGGAATCAAATGTATCGGGGCCAAGCAGCACTGAACACTAAAGGGACACATAGCACCTCCTTCTCCACGCGGCTAAGCTGCCAATAATAGCTGAGACAGAGCAATATTTGGCCATTTGTTTGGCTTTTCTTTTAGACATTGCAGCAATTCTCAGACCGCTCATGGTGCATTTGTATACATGGCCAAGACTTCTGAATACAAGTATACTATATCTACACCTGCACCCAAGGCCGGCCATCACATTGAGCAGTGGTTGGTATTTGATATACTTGTCCTGGAAAGCCAGGTCAAAGGCACAGCCTACTTCTATGATTAGCACCTCCTTGTGGCTGGTGTCAACAAAAACAACATCAGGTGTATTTGGGATGTTAGCGAAGACATCATTGGTAAAACCAAACCATTCTGGTAGCACTCTAGTATGTTTGTACATTTCTGCACTAGATGGTGAGATGTTTTGTACTGCATCAGACACAATACGGTCATGACGAGCTATGCACAGGTGTTTGTACTGTATGCATTACATCCACATACACACACACAGAAAGATACACACATACACACACAGAGACACACCTACACACACACAGAGACACACACACACACGTACATGGAGACACACGTAGACAAACACAAACACACAATCAGATACATACGTAGACACACACACAGAGACAGACACACACACACACACACATACAGACACACACAGAGACAGACACACACACACACACACACACACACACACACACACACACACAGAGACAGACACACACAGACACACCCACACACACACACACACAGTCTATCTTTTCAGCTTGGCTTCCTTCCCCTCTTTCTTTCCCTCCGTTTTTTTATTGTTTCATCCTCATCCCAGCAAGGCAGCGTCTCCCGTTACCTGTTTCACCAACAACATTTTAATGAGCTAAATGTTAAACCAAATGGAGCGTCAGCAATAAACCCTGCTGCTGCTGCTGCCTTCTGCAAACAATCATCACCTGCTTCTCTAGAGAGAGAGAGAGAGAGAGAGAGAGAGAGAGAGAGATAGAGAGCAAGAGATGAGAGGGATCAAGAGAGAGATAGTGCACAAAAGAGAGGAGATATAGAGAGAACGATATAGAGCGCACAAAAGAGAGAGAGTGCACAAGAGAGAGAGAGTGATATGGATAAAGAGAGAGCAAGAAAGAGATAGAGTGTGCACAAAAGAGAGAGATAGAGAGTGCACAAAAGAGAGATAGTGCACAAAAGAGGGATATATAGTGTGCACGAAAAGAGATATAGATATATAAGCCATCACACGAGGGAATCATTTCATCCTTGTTTGCAGTTTCATAAGTGATACCAAAGACTAACACAAGCACCTCTACATAATTACCCCCCGCCCCCCTCCCCCACAGAGGTGCTAATCCGGGACTGGTTGTAAACTGTCAGCTCCGCTTCCTCCCCAGGTGAAATACGTCCCCCGCTCCCCTCAATCAATTACACCCCCCCCCCCCCCCCCCCCCCCGCTGAGGCCTTGTTGATGGGACTAAACCTGGAGCCTTGGAATTGCGGGCGACATTTGACCTTCGAACCCCGACCCTGAAGGGTGAACCCGTCCACCATTAAACTGCCTCTCTCCCGCTATTACCCAATCCAACGGCTCACTTAAGGGGGGTCCCCCCGGTAACCCGAGAACAAGATGGCCGATCTACCTGGCATTAATGGCAGCTGAGGAAAATGGCAGACCATTAGACTCTCTGCCCGTCATGTGGTCTTAGGATGACATCATCATGAACGCTAGTTCCACTGCCAGGAAGGAGATCACTTTACATTATAATCCTTCTATATACCTACTTATATACCTGTATATAACCCATATAACTCTGTATGATAGCATGTACAATAATGCTGTATATACCGTGTATATATACTTAATTATTTATTATTACCATATATTAGGGCTGGGCGATATGGCCTAACCATTAAATATCAGATTTCTTCACACATCGATTTTTTCTCTTAAAAACTAGAAATGCCAAGGAAATCATTCAAATAAGCTTGTTTTATTTGACACAAAAAGTTATCAAACCAAGATGACTATTGGGATTGAAGTGCACACCTAACTTTCACCAATCTTCACTTAAACAAATTATATATATATATAATAATATATATATACAATATATATATATATATATATATATATATATATATATATATATATATATATATATATATATATATTTTAAGTATATATATATATATATAGAACTTGCTTTTTCACCAAACTTCACTTAAAACAAATAAAAGGTGCATCTTGATCATCAACAGAATGAATTTAATAAAGTGCAAATTTAACTTTCACCAAACATCACTTTTTGTAAATCAAAGGGGACTCTTAAAAAAAGAAAAATAAATATATATATATATATATTTTTTTTAATCGATTAATTTTTTTAAAATCTTCCTAAATCATTAATTCGAATTAATCGATTAAATCGATTAATTGCCTAGCCCTACCATATATATATCCACATATATCCACGTCTACACACCAGGAACCTTCTGATTACCAGACAACCACTCTACCTCCTGAGCCACTGTCGCCCCATACAGACTGTATACTAGCCCTACACACCATATACTAGTGCTACACACAACAGACCAGCGCTACACACAACAGACCAGCACTACACAATACAGACTATCACTACACACCATAGACTAGCACTACACACCCTAGACTAGCACTACACACCATAGACTAGCACTACACACCATAGACTAGCACTACACACAACAGACTAGCACTACACACCATAGACTAGCACTACACACAACAGACTAGCACTACACACAACAGACTAGCAGAGACAGAGAGAGAGAGACAGAGATAGATAGATATAGCGATAGAGATAGATATATATATATATATATATATATATATATATATATATATATATATATATATAGAGATAGAGCGAGAGATAGAGCGAGAGAGAGATATAGAGAGAGAGATATAGATAGAGAGATATATAGAGATAGAGATATATATAGAGCTAGAGAGAGAGAGAGAGAGAGAGAGAGAGAGAGAGAGAGATAGAGATAGAGATAGAGATAGAGAGAGATAGAGAGAGAGATAGAGAGAGAGAGAGAGAGAGAGAGAGAGAGATAGAGAGAGAGAGAGAGAGAGATAGAGATAGAGATAGAGATAGAGATAGAGATAGAGATAGAGAGAGAGAGAGAGAGAGAGAGAGAGAGAGAGAGAAACCCAGCCAGCGCTCCACCTGGCCCTGCTGCCATGTTTATTATTACCATTATCCATTGGTAATGGGGAACAGTTGAAACAAACACCAGTGCACCTGCTAATTCCACTCTCTCGGGGGGAAACCGGCCCGCAAACTCTCCAGCTATTTCCTGTGGCCTTGGGGGAGGGAGGGGGGCAGCCCAGGGGTACAGGGCCGGGCAAGCAGAACCAGATGATGGGAGCGTTGGGGTGGGGTGGGGGGGTGCAGTGGCCATCAGGCATGGGTCAGGGGGTAAAGGTTGGGATGGGGTGGTATGGGGTACTGGCCGCACCCAGCGGACAGATGAGGGGTGGGGGGGGGGGGGGGGGGGGGGCAGGCAGAGGTGGGCCGGGGTCCTTCATGTGTAGAATCTGTTCCAGACACAGGGCTAAATGACACATTATGGATCCAGACGGGTTGGGGGCTGTGTGTGTGTGTGTGTGTGTGTGTGTGTGTGTGTGTGTGTGTGTGTGTGTGTGTGTGTGTGTGTGTTGTGTGTGTGTGTGGGAGCATTACATTACGTCTCACTTTAGGCGTCATTACCTGCGTGGGGGATAAAGACGTCGGGGCGGCGTACACCGATACACACGGAGATATGATCCCTCAGCCCACACACCTCCTCTAACCTCCCTCCTCCTCCTCCTCCACCCCTCACCCTGCTCCCCACTCTCCTCTCTGGCCCCTGCTGTTTCGTGCTGGAGGGGGGTTAGCAATCATAACAGCATGGAGGTCCAACCCTATCGGAACACCCAGGTCGCTTCCCTCCCCTCCCCTCCCCCTCCTCCTCCTCCCGCTCCTCACACAGCAGGGCCTTTTTCTGTTCCTACTGCCCCTCGTTTCAGGGGGAGCCGGTTCGACAGCGCACTGAAACAAGTAGTAAAAAAAACAACCACCTCGGAGCCGTGCGGGAGGGACCACAGGCAGGGAGGTGTTCATGGACGGAACACGGTCTCAGAGAGGCGCAGAGAGAACGAGGGAGCCGAGAGAGGGGGAAGAGGAGGGATGGAGAGGGAAGAGGAGAAGGGGAATAGAACGAGGAAGAAGAGGCATGAAGAAGATGAAGAAAAGAAGACGAGGAAGGGGAGGAGAAAGAGGCGATTTAGCGGCCAACACTTTACAGTGTGAAGTAAAAAAGAAAAAAGCATTAGTCAGACAGTGACCATTTAGTCTCCGTCGGTGAGTGTGAGGAACGTTATTAAGTCATTTATCACCTTGCTGGCTGGGGGCCACTGTCGGGGCTGGCTAGGGGCCACTGTCGGGGCTGGCTAGGGGCCACTGTCGGGGCTGGCTAGGGGCCACTGTCGGGGCTGGCTAGGGGCCACTGTCGGGGCTGGCTAGGGGCCACTGTCGGGGCTGGCTAGGGGCCACTGTCGGGGCTGGCTAGGGGCCACTGTCAGGGCTGGCTTGGGGCCACAGTTGGGGCTGGCTGGGGGCCACTGTGGGGGCTGGCTAGGGGCCACAGTTGGGGCTGGCTAGGGGCCACTGTCGGGGCTGGCTAGGGGCCACTGTGGGGGCTGGCTAGGGGCCACTGTCAGGGCTGGCTGGGGGCCACTGTCAGGGCTGGCTAGGGGCCACTGTCAGGGCTGGCTAGGGGCCACTGTCAGGGCTGGCTAGGGGCCACTGTGGGGGCTGGCTAGGGGCCACTGTCGGGGGTTGGCTAGGGGCCACTGTCAGGGCTGGCTAGGGGCCACTGTCAGGGCTGGCTAGGGGCCACTGTCGGGGCTGGCTGGGGGCCACTGTGGGGGCTGGCTAGGGGCCACTGTCAGGGCTGGCTAGGGGCCACTGTCAGGGCTGGCTAGGGGCCACTGTGGGGGCTGGCTAGGGGCCACTGTCAGGGCTGGCTAGGGGCCACTGTCGGGGCTGGCTGGGGGCCACTGTGGGGGCTGGCTAGGGGCCACTGTGGGGGCTGGCTAGGGGCCACTGTCGGGGGCTGGCTAGGGGCCACTGTCAGGGTTGGCTAGGGGCCACTGTCAGGGCTGGCTAGGGGCCACTGTGGGGGCTGGCTAGAGGCCACTGTCAGGGCTGGCTAGGGGCCACTGTCAGGGCTGGCTAGGGGCCACTGTCAGGGCTGGCTAGGGGCGGCTCTGTCACTAGACACTGGGATGGAGTTAGCTGTCTATGGGCTCTATGTCCGTCTGTCAATGAGCCGTGGGGCCGTGTGTATACAGGCCTTAGAGAGGCGGAGCACTGACATACAGGATGAGGGAAACTATACCACACAGTGACAGAACACAGCCACAGCGAGGGGGGGGGGGGAGAGAGATATAGAGAGAGGGGGAGAGGGAGATAGAGATATACTGGAGAGAGAGCTGATCGAAATAGAGGGGAGAGAGATATAGGGGGGATATAGAGAAAGGAGGGGATAGAGAGAGAGGGGGGAGAGATATATAGGTTCAGAAGGAAGCATCAGAAGAGAGAGGGATCGAGCAAAAGAGCGAGAGCGAGATAGAGAGAGCGAGAGCGAGAGCGAGAGCGAGAGCGAGAGCGAGAGCGAGAGCGAGAGCGAGAGCGAGAGAGAGAGAGAGAGAGAGAGAGAGAGAGAGAGAGAGAGAGAGAGAGAGAGAGACAGAGAGAGAGAGAGAGAGAGAGAGAGAGAGCGAGAGAGATAGGATCAGCCAGTAGATCACCCAGCATCAACATCTGGCCCGACCAAAGCAGAATATGAATGGGTCGCCAATTCAAATGCATAACAATTCTATGATGTGTGAATTCCTTTTCCTAACTAGAATAGAAGAAGAGCGTTCTCCGTTAGATAGTTATCAGTTTCCATATTTGTGTAAGTGAATGTTAATGAACAGAGAGGAGACCCGCTAACATACTAAACTGGCCCAAACCAGTTACACGCACCCTGGAGCAGTTCAGAGCAGAGCAGACCTCTATGCAGAGTTTACTTTTCATTTGTGTTGATTGTGTGGAGATAACGTTATTACCAGCCCCAGTGCATGGGACAGGCTGAGTGTATCTCTCTTTCTCTGTGTTCTGTACGTTCACTTTTAACCAACCATTCTACATTATAACTGGATAGTTCATGATACTAGTTCACTTCATTAGCTACTATATATTAGAAGTATTGTGTGTGTGCGTGTGTGTGTGTGTGTGTGTGTGTGTGTGTGTGTGTGTGTGTGTGTGTGTGTGTGTGTGTGTGTGTGTGTGTGTGTGTGTGTGTGTGTGACGAATGTGGTGGTGGCAAGTGATAGTGGTGATTAGGGTTAGTTCATGGTAGTTTGTGGTGATTAGGGTTAGTTCATGGTAGTTTGTGGTGATTAGGGTTAGTTCATGGTAGTTTGTGGTGATTAGGGTTAGTTCATGGTAGTTTGTGGTGATTAGGGTTAGTTCATGGTCGTTCGTGGTGATTAGGGTTAGTTCATGGTAGTTTGTGGTGATTAGGGTTAGTTCATGGTCGTTTGTGGTGATTAGGGTTAGTTCATGGTAGTTTGTGGTGATTAGGGTTAGTTCATGGTAGTTTGTGGTGACTAGGGTTAGTTCATGGTAGTTTGTGGTGACTAGGGTTAGTTCATGGTAGTTTGTGGTGATTAGGGTTAGTTCATGGTAGTTTGTGGTGATTAGGGTTAGTTCATGGTAGTTTGTGGTGATTAGGAAAATGCAATTGATCAGCCATTTCATACATATAGGCACAACAGATAAGAATAAACAATACAAATCGGCTAAGACAGTTTCAAGTCGACACACAGTGGTCTGAGATCATACTTTTAAATGCAGCAAGAGAAGGAAGAACCTCCAGCTTCAGAGTCAGTCGGAGGGCACTCCAGGTGCTGTAAGCATCAACGGAAAAAGCAGTTCTCCCCCCAGTTCAGAGCAAAATGGAGCCAATACCGACAGCGTTCTTCAAACCTGAATATAGACCATGTGACACTAAAACGCTGGCGTCCTACATTAGCCGGAGGGCAGGGGGCTGAGAAACATTATGTCACAGGGCCGACGCCACACTCACGACCCCGGCACCAACCGCTATCACCATGGAGATTAGCGGTCCTGATTTATTACCCCGACCCAGCCCATAGATCTTACTGGTGACACACACACACACACACACATAAACGCATACATGCACTCAAAAACAATGACATACACAGACAGACACACATCCTTGCCCTTCACCAGCTGTGAGAGGTAATCACCCAACACATGGTGCCATTCTATCTCTCACCCCCCATGATGGGCGTGTTTGGTTTTAGATACAGGGCTTTACCAGAGTCATCTGGTCTCCGTCTTGTCCAGACTGACCTGCACCCACAGAAAGTCCAGTTCCAGGTGTTGTTTCCTATGGTACCGATAAGAAGCCTGAATGTACCTGAATGTTATTATTATTAATAATAATA
Source organism: Notolepis coatsorum (assembly GCF_963971535.1). Classification (NCBI taxonomy): domain Eukaryota; kingdom Metazoa; phylum Chordata; class Actinopteri; order Aulopiformes; family Paralepididae; genus Notolepis; species Notolepis coatsorum. The sequence continues at coordinate 69,992 of NW_028170912.1, read as the reverse complement.
ATTAACTTTATTTGTGTAGCACCTTTCATACATGCAGACCAAAGTGCTTCACAGCAGTGATATAATGGGACATAAAATAGACAACGGCGTAAAATGAGCAGAGAATTTACAAAATATTCGTATTCATGAGAACGTTGATTTGAGGTGTAATCTGGCTGGGAATTGTTGAAAACGTTTGAATATTTCCCACACAGAGTGAATTTTCCTCAATAAAACAAATAAATAGAACCACTGTAAAAAATGTAATCCAACATTTAGCTGGACCTTTCAATGGCTTAAAATCAATTCTATAGTTGACACGGTACCAATGAGTCGATTTCTTTCCACAGCTGGCCGTAGGAGTAGTGACAAGTCCATTCATAAATGTCGTGTGCAAAAACCCAAATAACCAGGGTGGGAAATGACCACCAGTCACGGGTCCCATCAATCTAACTGTCAACAACCAGACACTTTTCTACTTTCAAATTTAAAGCTGCAATAACTATTTTCAGGCAGCAAGTCCCCGCTGTAAACAAACTATTTCTTCCCCAAAACAAAATCCCCGTCATCTATAAACAAACAACGTGCTGGTGATTCGCTTGTTGCAACCAATAAATTAGGTGGAACAGTTTAGTTATTTAATTTTTTTTTCTCTCTCCTCTTTTTTCCGATTTTTTTCTCCCATCCCACTGTTAGTCGTTATGCCAATTCCCAACTCCCTTCCTGGTTGTTGCGCACCCCCCCTACTGTTGGTCCGAGAGGCCGGAGACTATCACATGCTATCCTCCGACACATGCGCAGCCAGCCGGCAGCCAGCCTGGCAGTGCAGACTCTCACTGGGAGAGTGTAACGTGTGGAAGGTCACACTACCTCCCTCCAGATCCTTCCTTCGCTGAGCAGGCGCCCCGACCGAACTGTAGGAGTATTTTTTCTGTTTACAACGCCCAGGACCCACCCATCAGCTTTCCCACCCTCTAATACTGCCAATTGTATTAGTACGGACGACCAGCCAAACTGAAAACAATGTGGAGAGCTGGATTCGAACACGCGAACCCAGCGTCTCCAGCATTGGTGGTGAGTGTCTTGCCCACTGCACCACCTAGCCGCCCAACAGTTTAGTTTTTGAACATGAATTACAATATTTCTGCTACAGTACAATAGTACCCTATGACCTTCTCTTTTGCCTTGTTGTTGAACTATACAGTAAACATAATACCGTTCCGACGGCAGAATAGTGATGTGATTCTTTAAAATTTATAGGTTTATAAAAATAGGTGTCAACAAAGAAAATCAAATACAATTTATTTGTAAGGCCCGACAACGACAACACACGCTAATGTCCCCATGGGCCGGACATGTCTTCTTTAAACAAGTCATGAAGAAACATCACAATAAATCAAGAACAAAACAAAAAACACCATAAAGTCCAAAACATTGAAAATAAATGCAACACTCCCAGACATACCCCACGCGAAGCCAGGTAAGGAAAAACTCACTAAAACCTAGCAATAGGAAAACATGCACCACAGGCAATGTGGATGAGAGAAACCTTAGAAGGGCCGTTCCAAATAAATGATGGAAGAACAACTGGCAGACGCTAGACTGGAGGCAAATGATAAAGTAACTGCATTTATACAACAAGCATCCACAGCGCTTCACAACTCATGTCTCTCATTCACTCACTCATTCATGCTGATAAAAACTGTATTGCACATTGCATTTTACACACTGCTAAAATTTGCACATTGCTCATTGCACATCACACAGCATACTTTTCTTGGAACTGTATATAGCCATTTTGTTATATCAAATTTATATAGTATAATATCTACATCCTGATCTGCACTGCACACTTTTTAGAACTGTATAGTAATCTTTATTTTAGTCATCTTATTTTATTCTATGCTAAATTTATTGTATTTTAATATTGGAAGTTGCTATGGTCGAGGGACCACAATAAATATAATTTCACTCTTCTTGCTGTAAAGTACTGAAATAAGTGACAATAAAGGAATCTGAATCTGAATCACACACTGACCATGCACGGTGCCGACCTGCTCATCGGGAGCAGTTAGGGGATAAGTGTCTTGCTCAAGGACACTTCCGACAGGCCAGCGGATACATAGACATTATATAAAGGCTAGATGACTCACCCACGCTGCTGGCCAATGGAGACCGCCGTTGCCACATGGCAGCCATCTTGTCGCAGGCATGAATGTCTATGGTGCATGTACTATTGAAATACACAGCTTGCTAAATCTTCAACCGATTTTCAAACGGTTTGGTTTGTTATAAACGTCAGCGATGTAGTTATCATACTGCATAGTTATAATGGACTTTCATATGAAAATAATTTCAACATGTCCAAGCATCCTGAACCATAGCCACGTTAATAACGTTTGTAATAAACCAAACCGTTTGTAAATCGGTTGAAAATGTAGCAAGCTATGGTTATTTTAATAGTACATGCACCAGATACATTCATGTTATGAGTGGGCATGCTGCCTGTGGCAAGATGGCCGCTGGTGAACTACGCTGGAGACTCCGCCTTGCACCAGTTATATATATATATATATATATATATATATATATATATATATATATATATATATATATATATATATATATGAGCGGATGAACGAGCCACTTCCTGCCCAGCATGCGTTCTGCTCGGAGAGAGAGAGTCGAGTGAACATAATAATCCACTGTCCCTTTAAAAAAACAATGTGAGCAGGACCTATGACCCCGGTGTCAGTCTGCCGGTTGTCGTGGTAACCCTAACACTGTGGCAGGAGACATGATTTAAGGGTGAGGGTGGGGTCGACACGATACAACAACAGCAGACATGTGGGGTCCCTCTGGTCTCCGTTACACCCACCACGCACAAACACACGCCTGTATGCAATATAGCATACACACTCATTTGCAGACACACGCCTGTACGCATACACACTCATTTGCAGACACACGCCTGTACGCATACACACTCATTTGCAGACACACGCCTGTACGCATACACACTCATTTGCAGACACACATTCACAGACACACACACGCACACACACACACACACACACACACACACAGTACAGACATGTATATACATGCGATACGATGAATTGAAAATGGGGGACCCTGATGTAAACAAGACGAAAGTCTTTCTCTGGTCTGCATCCCCTTAACAATTGTATGTATTGAGCTGTACTGCACTGTACCCATTCTGCAATCTGTTAATAAAGTTTTCATTCATTCATTCATTCATTCATTCATTCATGCATGAGATAAACTCAGAAAGACATACAAACATGCATACATATAGACAGGTAAACATACATACAGACATACATGCAGACATATAAGACAGGTAAACACATTTACAGTGTTGTGAAGAAGGCACGGCAACGCCTCTACTTCCTCAGACGCCTAAGGAAGTTCCAAGTCAGTCAGAAGATCCTTAAGAACTTCTACTCATGCACAATAGAGAGCATCTTGACCGGCAATATCACCTCCTGGTTTGGGAATAGCACTGCACAAGACCATAGCAGACTACAGAGAGTGGCCCGCTCAGCCGAACGCACAATTGGAGGGGGGCTTCCCACCCTCCAGAACATTTACAACAAGCGGTGCATGGGCAAGGCTAAGATAATTATCAAAGACTCGAGCCACCCAAACAACTGCCTCTTTGAACTGCTGCGGTCAGGCAAGTGATACAGGAGTCTCATGGCAAGCACAGAGACTCAGAAGAAGCTTCTATCCCCAGGCCATCAGGATGCTCAACGAACAATAAACACTATGTAACAACCATCAAATGCACTCACAGCACACACATCCACACGCACACACTCACTTTAAACATAAAACTCACTGCAGCACCCACTTTAACCACTTTAGTACACCTAAGCACACTTTATATTTATCTGTAAATAATTTGCACTACAACCCATACCTCATTACACCTTACTGTAAATTGTATTGTACCTAAATTGTACCTCATCCCACTTCTGCTTTGCACTGTATAGTATATTGTATGGTAACTCAGTTACTTCTACTCTACATAGAGCATTGTATATATGTATATACTGAACATTTTTGTCTACGTACTTGACTTCTATTTTATACTTGCTATACTTATTTTATTATCTATTTTTGCCTAGCACAGTCTCTGGAGCGAAACAGAAAGAAGCATTTTGTATAAAAGTATTCTGTACTTCTGTATCACAACTAATAAAGAAACTTGAAACTTGAACTTGAAACTTGAACAGACATATACCGTATACAGGTAAACAGACAGACAGACAGACAGACAGACAGACAGACAGACAGACAGACATGCAGACAGATAAGACAGGTGGACAGACATACATCCAGACAGGTAGACAGACAGACAGACAGACAGATGCGACAGGTGAACAGACATACATCCAGACAGGTAAACACAAACAGACAGACATACATGTAAACAGACAGATATACAGGCACACGGACAGGTAAACAGACATATAGAGATGTAAACAGACAGACAGACAGACATGCATACAGATAAGACAGGTAAACAGACATACAGACAGAGTACACAGACAGATAGACAGGTAAACAGACACATACATACATACATACATGTATACAGACAGACAGACAGGTAAAAATACATACATACAAACAGACAGAGTAAACAGACAGATAGACAGGTATACAGAGAGACAAGTAAACAGACAGACATACATAGTACACAGACAGATAGACAGGTAAACAGACAGACATACAGACATACATGTATACAGACAGACATACATACATATATGTATACAGACAGACTGTAAACATACATACAGACAGACAGAGTAAACAGACAGATAGACAGGTATACAGAGAGACAAGTAAACAGACAGACAGACAGAGTAAATTAGAGCTAGAGGGCCTGAGAGGTCAGTGGCCATATAACCTCCATCACCATTTAAACACACTGAGACACAGCACAGAGGACGACAGGTGGTTGGTTAGGTTACACACACAGTCCAGGACCCAACAACACACATACACACACAAACACACACACACAGTCCAGGGCCCTCATGCATCAATGTGGACGTAGAACTTGACCTACTTCCACACGTAAGCACGGAATGTAGAACTAGCGCACGCACAGGGAAGTCGGCATTCATCACACGTGCGTACGCAGGCTCTATGGTCCTCCGTGTTGATGAATACCACTTTGTTCTACAGTCAATGCTCGTGCATGATTATCCATATATGGTCATGAAAATGAGGAAACACCCCCCATGGGATGTGAAATAATGGACGGACCCGAGCGGAACCCTGAGAAACTCCACGGAGAATTCACTGCTGTCGAACCAAGAAGACACTATCGCGTATTGTGGGATAAATAAAAGGCGGATTTGTAAACGGTGATGTCAGATATCAACGGCTCCCTAAGACCATTGCTGCAATTCTGCCTGGACAGCTCAAAATACTAATAAAGACCGTTCGTTGACCACTGTTTGGCGTTGGTTGTGTGTCATTATAACCGTGCTTGTAATATGAATGCCTTTATTAGTTGTGTTCGATTGGCTATATGATTTTTAGATGCATCTATTTTGTTGTCGGCTAATAAAGACCGCGCTGGAATATGACTGCCTTTTCCCGTGTTGTTTGATTAATACCCCAGGGATTAAAGTTCTCCTCAATTTTATTCCAAATCGCGATGGATCTCCCGTCAATTTTCTACCTGCTGCATATGATTTCTAGAGGCATACTACAATCTATTTTGATGTCAGTATTGGGTAGCCTATATAAACAATATAATACGAGAGCATATACAAGAACAATGAATCTCACTGCATGTATGATAGCCTGCCTTTCAATACATGAACTTGAATCCCATCATATACATAGTCTGTCCACTATAGTGTCATTGCAATGCGTTTTCTATTCTTTCTTATACAGTAAAAAGGGGGAAGAACACTATATTAATATGACTTGTATTCTGCTTACAGCTTCGAAGTTCCACTTGTTTCGTTTAACGTAAAGCCTTTTAAATATAATCAAAACGTTCCCGTGTTTCTGCGGTCTGCGCAGAATAATAACGAGTTGAGCTTTATGATTTATGATGAATTGAAAATGGGGGACCCTGATGTAAACAAGACGAAAGTTGGTCTGCATCCCCAATTAACAATTGTATGTACTGAGCTGTACTGTACTGTACCCATTCTGCAATCTGTTAATAAACTTTTCAATCAATCAATCAATCAAGCTACGCGGAGCGCAGTCAGTCAGTAGCCTACACCCCGTATATTCCGATAACGCTATATAAACCATGCTGCATTCATTCTGAGAGAAAGATCTATTATTCCAAATGCTATTTATAGGGTTTTGACCATAATTACACTACTGTTGCTATTCTACAATGAACTATAATGAACTACGGTTCGTACAGAACATGCCGGTGTTATTATGCACAGAAGCTCATTTCCTTGTTGTAATAATATATTCTACCACTGGGAGCCAGGTACGCCAGGTCTGACCTGTGCGTAGATGTAAGCACGAAGTCAAGTTCAAGTTGAAGTTGATGAATCCCACTCTTTGCTTAGAAATGATCGTACGCACAGGGTAAGCACAGATCTGTGCGTAGAACACGTTGATGCATGAGGGCCCAGGAGCGTCAGGCACACTTGAGTCATGGTACTGGGAGCCGCAGGGGAGCGACAGATCCATTGGACACACTTCACACTTCAGGCTGAGGCCTGGAATCACAGAGATCCTGCCAACAAACCTCATCTTCTGTGTACAGTATGACAACATATCTACTCTCCCAGGCACACACACTTATCAACACACAGCCAGGAGACAATACTGTAAACTAGGGATGTCCGATATTATCGGCCTACCGATATTATCGGCCGATATTGGCATTAAAATGTGATATCGGAAAATATCGGTGTCGGTTTTCAAAAAAAAAGAAAAAAAACGATTTTTTTTCTTTTTTACATTTCTATAACCTTTATTTACCCAGGCAAGCAAGTAAGAACAGATTCTGATTTTATTTATTGTCAAAAGTATGCATAATGTTATGTTAATTCCACAACAAGACATATGCAATGTTAATTACCTGAAATTATTAAGTTTTTTTGGGGGGGAAACCCTGCATATATCGGTATCGGTTGATATCGGTATCGGAAATTAAGAGTTGGACAATATCGGTATATCGGTATCGGTAAAAAAGCCAATATCAAGCATCCCTACTGTAAACTATTATTAGCACACAGCCATGATACAATACTGTAAACTATTATTAACACACAGCCAGGAAACAATACTGTACACTGTGTTATTAACACACAGCCAGGATACAATCCTGTAAACTGTGTTATTAACACACATACAGGAGATAATAATGTACACTGTTATTAACACAGCCATGATACAATACTGTACACTGTGTTATTAACACAGCCAGGATACAATACTGTACAATGTGTTATTAACACACAGCCATGATACAATACTGTACACTGTGTTATTAACACACATCCATGATACAATACTGTACACTGTGTTATCAACACACAACCAGGATACAATACTGTACACTGTGTTATCAACACACATCCATGAGACAATACTGTACACTGTGTTATTAACACACAGCCATGAGACAATACTGTACACTGTGTTATCAACACACAGCCATGAGACAATACTGTACACTGTGTTATCAACACACAACCATGAGACAATACTGTACACTGTGTTATTAACACACAGCCAGAAGACAATACTGTACACTGTGTTATCAACACAGCCATGATACAATATTGTACACTGTGTTATTAACACACAGCCAGGAGACAATACTGTACACTGTGTTATTAACACAGCCAGTAGACAATACTGTACACTGTGTTATTAACACACATCCAGGAGACAATACTGTACACTGTGTTATTAACACACAGCCAGGAGACAATACTGTACACTAGTTATTAACACACAGCCGGGATACAATACTGTACACTGTGTTATCAACACACAGACAGGATACAATACTGTACACTGTGTTATCAACACACAGCCAGTATACAATACTGTACACTGTGTTATTAACACACAGCCAGTAGACAATACTGTACACTGTGTTATTAACACACAGCCAGGATACAATACTGTACACTGTGTTATTAACACACAGCCAGGAGACAATACTGTACACTGTGTTATTAACACACAGCCAGGAGACAATACTGTACACTGTGTTATTAACACACATCCAGGAGACAATACTGTACACTGTGTTGGTAAGTCAAAGACAATGCAGGTCTGTGATCAGTAAGAGCCATATTTCGTTTGCAACTCTCGTTAGTACATGAATGAAATTGTAAAATTGGGAGCAATGCTTTACAAGGGACACATTGTGATAGGTGGATATACCCATCTCCAATTGGTAGAGTAAGGGGTATTTCACTTTAGTAGAACCCGTCAGGTTTCAGCAGTCTCACCCTGTCACCCTGTCAACGCCACCATTACCATAGGTGTCAGGCTCTTCATTCCCTTCCATTCATTTTGGGGACCTAGTCTAAATAACGTACTTGTGAAGTATAAACAAACTACTGCTGTGCAGGTTTCAATAAAACAGGACAATACCGAGTCAAAGGTACATGTTTGTTTTGGCATTTGATGCGTCTTCACAGATTTATTACCTTTGGAAAATAAAAGCAGATCCGGTCAATTTGTTGTAAGTCTAGTGTGTTGTCTAGCTTTTCCCTGCGTGGAATGTTTGGGGAGTGGTTACCATGGTTACTTGTTGCCTTGCTGGAAGAAAGCACACTCCTACGCCATGCTGCTCTCTACGCCTGTACTATACATCACAGCTCTGCCCCAAGTGCCTTATAACTGGACCAAATCTCCACATCCGAGACCAGATAACTTTGAAAGAAAATGCGGCAATACTGTAACTTGGCTTGTAACCAAATAACCAAAATATTAAGCGTGTCTGAACATTTAGGAGTTATGCAGTGATGTGGTTACTAGAAACGTCAACAGATTATCTTTTCTGCGTAAGAAAACCATACCTTTATGGCTGCGTTGCATTGTTGTTGTTTTCATGGACACAGTGAACAAACAGGGCTGCACGGATACCGTGAAATTAAATGATTTACCTTTTGGGAGTGTGGGGGAAAACAAGATTCCAAACATTCTGTGACAAGTTGACAGTTGGTCAAACTACACCTCAAGTGAGAAATAGTTCCTTTACTGATCATTTGAAAATGAAAACATTTTCAAAAAAAAGAAACTAGTATCGTTGACATAAATAAATATATTACATGGAATAATATTGCTGTATTGTTTGTTTATAATTCAGAAGCATGATATTTAGTCTTGGTCCTCAATATCAGTGGTTGCTAGCTTAATTTTAGATTACTTCAGACACAGGTAAGACTGTTCAGATAGAGGTGAGACAGTTCAGATAGAGATATGACTGTTGAGATAGAGATGATATGACTGTTGAGATAGAGACAGGGTAGGTTCTAATAGTGAAGTGAAACGCCCCTCAGTCTGCGCCAGTTCTAATAAATGACGAATGTCATACCGTAACACGAGTGTTTCTCTAATGTCCGCCTAATCTTTCAGCTGGTTTCACGCGTCGTCTCTCACCATGACATCACAGACAATCCCATCTCTACCCGTCAACACACCAGCCATACCCTCCCTGATTTTAAACTCGCTCCCATGCACTGGTCTGACGGGAAAAGCCCCCTTTCATTTCAAAATCGGTTATTTTCCGTTACTTTACTTTTTTTTGATCCACTTTTTTCTCCCATTTTTCTATATTTTTCTCCCATCCCAATTTCGTATCTTCCAATTCAACCCTCCCCTGTCACGAACGCTGTTTCTTGCCTCCCACAAGCCGGCTGCAATGTGGACTAAGTCATACATAGCACAAGTCCCCTCCGGTACTTGAGGTAACAGCAGTCGCATCTTTTCACCTGCGCAGCTCGATCTCTCAGTGTCGAGGAGTAACGCGTGGGAGGCTCACGCTGCCCCCGACACTTCCTGATTCTACTGTGCAGGCGCACCAACCGACTTGTAGGAGTCGCTTGTTCACAACGTTCGATCCCCACCCTTCAGTTTTCCCTCCCCGTAATACGGCCAATGTGTATTACTGCGGACGACCAGCTAAACTGAAAACAATGTGGAGAGCTGGATTCGAACACGCGAATCCTAGCGTCTCCACACTGGTGGCGAGTGCCTTGCCCACTACACCACCTAGCCGCCCACTTTCCGTTACTTTACTTTGTACAGCCCTGTTATATGCTATTGTAATTTAGTTTATATATTCCATTTTATTTTAGTTAAATACATTTTAAATTTAAATGTTTACTCCTACTTGCTTTATAAGTGTTGATATTGTCTGTTAACTCAATCCCCGCCAACAACGATTATATACGTGTTTGGCCAACAACTGCTGAACGCCAACCATGTATATGTACGTTATTTGATCGTTCCGTGGACCAAATGGACATCGGATGTACCAGATGGCGATCAAACAATTGGACTATTATTTTTGGAATACTCCCGATCACAGGTAAGGACTATCTGACGTCAATTTGAGATTGATCCTGCAATCAGGGACGTGCACAGGACTTTAGAGGGGCAGGTGCTCAAAGGTTGCACAGGGCACTACACTTGTGTGTATATATTAACCTATCGCGCGTAGCGCGCAAGCACGATTTTTAAGGGCCCTTTTCGGGCGGGGGGCCCCCTTTTTATGCTTTTTGGGGGGTTTTGGTGATCAAATATTGAATATTGAACTATAATAATCAGTGCAGGAGCTCACTTATCCTTGAAAGACACTTTTATCACTGACTTAAAAGGCCCATACATCTCCATAAATGTTCAGGGGGAGGGAATAAGTGCTTACCCTACAGACCCCAAGAAGTGCTGTATATTCTGTATTGTTTAATATAAATGCATTTTTTATTCCAATCCCGATTTGTATTTGAGATTCCCAAATCCCATCGGACTTGACTTCTTCGTGTCCCTCAATGAGTGTAATACCAGCATTCAACTGTATGCGCCACAGCGGTTTCTATCATCATCATCATCACCACCACGCTATGCATAAAATATATAGGTCCGCGGAGAGGCACACTGAGGAGGCTGTGCAAACTGCAATGTAATATGGGGCATCTCTCTCTCTTTACCTAATATTTGTATTCTATCCTGACATTTTTCAGTTGGAAGGGCAGTCTATATGCGTAACGGTAAAAAAAAAAAAAAAAAAAAAAGGGCACTTTTTTGATGAGGCTCAAAAAGGCAGGTGCTCAAGCACCCCTTGGCCTCTATGTGTGCACGTGCCTGCCTGCAATGCTTTTATACCGATTGGGCTGATAAGCGTTTTTAGTGTTCAATGCGAATGCCGTTACTGACAATCAAATCATCAGAAACGACCCCCCCCCCCCCTTTCATGCATTCATGATGAAACATAATACCTATGACATAGATGTGATTTGGGAATAGTAGCGTGTACAGGCAAGAAACGGCAACGTCTATAGTATAATTGACGTATAAGGCTATATAAGTCAGCATTTCATGAATTACCCTAGACCACTCTAAAACCATACTTATATGGAAAAAATTATTCTTTTTCACATATTGAACGATAGATAGGTGATGTCAAATGGGCCATAGTAGTGTATACATAGCTATAATATAGAATATAGTTATAGCTCTACAAACAAGGTGACACACTCCTATATTTTAAAGCGTGGCAGTGCTACAACAGGGGCAGACTAATTCCCGGCGGTCAATGAGTTAATGTTTATGCACCAAGACAAGACTCTACGCTCTGCTGTGTGGGCGCTGCCAGGTTAACAGATGCAGCTCTCAGGCTCTGCTGTGTGGGCGCTGCCAGGTTAACAGATGCAGCTCTCAGGGCTCTGCTGTGTGGGCGCTGCCAGGTTAACAGATGCAGCTCTCAGGACTCTGCTGTGTGGGCGCTGCCAGGTTAACGTCCAGATGCAGCTCTCAGGACTCTGCTGTGTGGGCGCTGCCAGGTTAACAGATGCAGCTCTCAGGACTCTACACTCTGCTGTGTGGGAGCTGCCAGGTTAACAGATGCAGCTCTCAGGACTCTACACTCTGCTGTGTGGGCGCTGCCAGGTTAACAGATGCAGCTCTCAGGACTCTACACTCTGCTGTGTGGGCGCTGCCAGGTTAACAGATGCAGCTCTCAGGACTCTGCTGTGTGGGCGCTGCCAGGTTAACAGATGCAGCTCTCAGGACTCTACACTCTGCTGTGTGGGCGCTGCCAGGTTAACAGATGCAGCTCTCAGGACGCCACGCTCTGCTGTGTGGGCACTGCCAGGTTAACAGATGCAGCTCTCAGGACTCTGCTGTGTGGGCGCTGCCAGGTTAACAGATGCAGCTCTCAGGACTCTCTGCTGTGTGGGCGCTGCCAGGTTAACAGATGCAGCTCTCAGGACTCCAGGCTCTGCTGTGTGGGCGCTGCCAGGTTAACAGATGCAGCTCTCAGGACTCTGCTGTGTGGGCGCTGCCAGGTTAACAGATGCAGCTCTCAGGACTCAGCGCTCTGCTGTGTGGGCGCTGCCAGGCTAACAGATGCAGCTCTCAGGACTCTGCTGTGTGGGCGCTGCCAGGTTAACAGATGCAGCTCTCAGGACTCTGCTGTGTGGCGCTGCCAGGTTAACAGATGCAGCTCTCAGGACTCCTCTCTTGCTGTGTGGGCGCTGCCAGGGTAACAGATGCAGCTCTCAGGACTCTACACTCTGCTGTGTGGCGCTGCCAGGTTAACAGATGCAGCTCTCAGGACTCCACCCTCTGCTGTGTGGGCACTGCCAGGGTAACAGATGCAGCTCTCAGGACTCTGCTGTGTGGGCGCTGCCAGGTTAACAGATGCAGCTCTCAGGACTCTGCTGTGTGGGCGCTGCCAGGTTAACAGATGCAGCTCTCAGGACTCTGCTGTGTGGGCGCTGCCAGGTTAACAGATGCAGCTCTCAGGACTCTGCTGTGTGGGCGCTGCCAGGTTAACAGATGCAGCTCTCAGGACTCCAGGCTCTGCTGTGTGGGCACTGCCAGGTTAACGTGCATTCAACCAGTAGGGGCGCTCCATTATACAGTAGCTGGTGATTACTGCACAGACGGCTCTTGTTACTCAAGAGTTATATCAACTTTTTATATTGTACAGACACGCTCTGAACTAAACTAAAGTGTTCACGTACAGTATATTTGTGGTTAAAGCTGGTGATTATTGCACAGGCGGCTGTCGCGGTTGACTTCATTGAATTAATTTGTCTGTTAAATATTGTACAGCCACGCTGTAGGTGCACGCTTACTTGGAACTAAAGACCGATTCTGATTTCCTTTTCGGAATGTAGCCTCCTGGAGAGAATACACCTCCCAGTGTTCGGATGGCAAACACATATGTTCAGTGTGTTGGCTTGCGTGTGTGCGTGCGTGCACTGTAAAAAAGAAAATATTAACAGGAAATTCACTGTATTATTTTACAGATTACTGTTGTTTTTCTACTTTAAGTGTAAATGCCATACAAATACAGTAAATTACATTTGATCGACATATTAACCATTAAATAAAGGGTGTAATCTGTAAATGTATTTGATTTTACTGTAATTTGACAGTAATTATTTGGCAACCGTTGCTGCCAGACATTTATTTTATTTTACAGTTTTCTTTTTTACAGTGTGTATGTGATGGTTGTATGTGCGACATGGTATGTGGTGCATGTGTGTATGTGTTGCGTGTGTGTGTTACGTGTGTGTTGCGTGTGTGTTGCATGTGTGTGTGTTGCATGTGTGTGTGTGCTGTGACACTCTGTCGCCAGGCGCCCTGTCATCGTCTTTGTCCGCGGCAAAGCAGAGGAACGCAGTTAGTACATGTTATACGCAGACAAAGAGCTGCTAATACTCAGACGGAGAGGAGACTCTGGGTCTTGAAGCAGCATGTTACAAAACCGTCACGACTCACAGAGTCTGCTTTCAGCACCCTACATCTCCTCTCTCTCTCTCCTCTCTCTCTCTCTCTCTCTCTCTCTCTCTCTCTCTCTCTCTCTCTCTCTCTCTCTCTCTCTCTCTCTCTCTCTCTCTCTCTCTCTCTCTCTCTCTCTCTCTCTCTCTCTCTCTCTCTCTCTCTCTCTCTCTCTCTCTCTCTCTCTCTCTCTCTCTCTCTCTCTCTCTCTCTCTCTCTCTCTCTCTCTCTCTCTCTCTCTCTCTCTCTCTCTCTCTCTCTCTCTCTCTCTCTCTCTCTCAAACACTTCTGGAGGTTGTTGCAATATTTCTCACTATATGACTACATGGGGTCAGAGTGCTCCACTCTTTCTCACACACGTACACACACGTACACACACACACACACACACACACACACACACACACACACACGTACACACACACGCCTGTCATCACTTAGCCAGCATGTACTGACGGCTGTTGTAAACGCTCACAGCACTAAGGGAGCTCTTCAGAGGACTGTACTGTGTTGAAAACTCCCTCACATCATGCAACACACACAGACACACACACACACACAGCTCTACAGAAACAGTGGGTCTCTGTAGTAGGAGACGGAGGAGTAGGGCAGCGGTCTTACCTGAGAGGTGACGAAGAGCAGGGGTCCAGAGGAGGAGGAGGAGGAGGAGGAGGAGGAGGACAGGCGGGAGGCACGGCAGGAGGCGAGGCAAGAGGCGGGGAGAAGGAGAAAAACGCGTTAGTGTTGGATACATAGACATATAGTCAATACGGGTTTCAAAATATACAAAACAGAAAGCGATGTGTCCGTGCGTGTGTTTCAAAGCAGTGTGTATGTGTATGTGTGTTTGTGAAAGCAGTGTGTGTGTGTGTGTGTGTGCGTGCGAGTGTGTGTGTGTGTGTGTGTGTGTGTGTGTGTGTGTGTGTGTGTGTGTGTGTGTGAAATATGGGACAAATTGCTTCCAATACTCTTGAAACAAATGAGTTGAGTTGTATGCTCCAAATGGTTATCAACCTGAGCGTATCATTATGTAACCGTCAGGTTTTTTGCCTGTTATTGAACATGGATACAATATTATATTATGTACAATTATTGATTTG
Organism: Notolepis coatsorum; assembly: GCF_963971535.1. Lineage (NCBI taxonomy): Eukaryota > Metazoa > Chordata > Actinopteri > Aulopiformes > Paralepididae > Notolepis > Notolepis coatsorum. The sequence goes on along the minus strand of NW_028170912.1, from coordinate 54,915 downwards.
TTTATATTTGTTCTATCCCTAAACGAAAGACGTGAACAAATCTTGATATAATGTAATTTTGCTTCCTGGTGAATGCCACATGCAAGCCCCTTGATGGTTTTTAGGCAATTCTCCTACACATCTCTTGTGGATTATATTGTATTATATATGTAATTGTTTTTATATGTGTAAATAAACAAACAAACAAACAAACAAACGTCACAGCCTGCTAAACACCTCTGTCTCTACGCATGTACATTACGTCACACTACAGCCTGCTAAACACTTCTGTCTCTACGCCTGTACATTACGTCACACTACAGCCTGCTAAACACCTCTGTCTCTACACCTGTACATTACGTCACACTACAGCCTGCTAAACACCTCTGTCTCTACGCCTGTACATTACGTCACACTACAGCCTGCTAAACACCTCTGTCTCTACGCCTGTACATTACGTCACACTACAGCCTGCTAAACACCTCTGTCTCTACGCCTGTACATTACGTCACACTACAGCCTGCTAAACACCTCTGTCTCTACGCCTGTACATTACGTCACACTACAGCCTGCTATAAACACCTCTGTTTCTACGCCTGTACATTACGTCACACTACAGCCTGCTATAAACACCTGTCTCTACGCCTGTACATTACGTCACACTACAGCCTGCTATAAACACCTCTGTATCTACGCCTGTACATTACGTCACACTACAGCCTGCTATAAACACCTCTGTTTCTACGCCTGTACATTACGTCACACTACAGCAGTGGTCACCAACCCGTCGATCTTGATCGACTGGTCGATCTTTGAGACTGTCCCTGTAGATCTTTCCATGAAAAAAAAAATAAAATAAAATTATCTTACCCTGAGAGTCCACATTACAGTTCTACTTTTGTTTTGATGTGAAAAGTGATGCTGCACTTAGCACTGACTGAGAAAGTACACATACAGTTCTACTTTTGTTTTGATGTGAAAATGATGCTGCACTTAGCACTGACTGAGAAAGTACACATTACAGTTCTACTTTATAAAATGCTAATTGTAAATATGTTTGTCAATGTTAATAATATGAGAAAGTCCACATTACAGTTCTACTTTTGTTTTGATGTGAAAAGTGATGCTGCATAAGATGACTGCACTTAGCACTGACTGAGAAAGTACAGAATAGTTCTACTTTGACGTTTTAATGTTGGACCAAAGCATTGTATGTAATTAGAATACAGGCAAATAGAAGTCATTTAGTTTAAAGTACAATCTTGGCTGTCTTTTTCTCTCAACGCTTCAATAGGTAGATCTTGCCTTCACCAAAAAAAGAAAAAGTGATCTTGGGCTTAAAAAGGTTGGTGACCACTGCACTACAGCCTGATAAACACCTGTCTATATGCCTGTACATTACGTCACACTACAGCCTGATAAACACCTGTCTCTACGCCTGTACATTACGTCACACTACAGCCTGCTAAACACCTGTCTCTACGCCTGTACATTACGTCACACTACAGCCTGCTAAACACCTGTCTCTACGCCTGTACATTACGTCACACTACAGCCTGCTAAACACCTGTCTATATGCCTGTACATTACGTCACACTACAGCCTGCTAAACACCTGTCTCTACGCCTGTACATTACGTCACACTACAGCCTGCTATAAACACACCTCTGTATCTACGCCTGTACATTACGTCCAGTGATGCCACAGATTACTTGTAAAAGTAATCCGATTACTGATTACTGATTACTCCTTTAAAAAGTAATCCAAGTTACTTTACTGATTACTTGATTATCAGAGTAACTTAGTTACTTTGAAAGTAACTAGGTTACGAAGTCGTCGTCGTTCCCCCAACAGTTTTTTTTAAACGCTTTATTGAAAGTGCATAAATTGTTTTTAACTTGTTTCTCTGCACATAACGTAAATTGTTAAACTAGTGCTTCAGCTTCTGTACCATCAAGTATGGTAAAGCAACAGTCTATGATGCTCACAGCATTAGAGCAGCCAGCCAGTGGTTGTACAAAACCAGTGTATCTATTCACATCTAACAAATGCAGGCTGAACTATTCAATTATATCAACTGTAACTATTAAATTGTTTTTATAAATGTCTCTCTATAAACATACAATCAGTCTCTCTTTAACATGTAAATTAACTGTAAATCTGGCAAATAAGAGCTTTTGCTCTGCCACCATCAAATATACATTAATCAATAGGGAAAGTCCTCCTGTACCTGAATGAATGAATGAATGAAAACTTTATTTAACAGATTGCAGAATGGGTACAATATACAGTACGGCTCAATACACACAATTGTTAAGGGGATGCAGACCAGAGAAAGACGTTTGTCTTGTTTACATCAGGGTCCCCCATTTTCAATTCATAGTCGAAGCGTCGGCTAGTGTTGTGATTCCAGATGCTTTCAATGCAATTGGATGTGCTGTTTTTAGCGGTAGACAGTATTTTGACTGAGGCTACGTTTAAACGAGCGTTTTGGGGTGGAAGTCTGAACAGAAACCGCAAAAGTCTTCTTGCGGTTTCACTTCGTTTAGACAAGCGTTTTGTAAATGAATTCTCAGACGAACATAACAACGGAGCCCTGCTGTCACACGATTGGCGCATATGTCACATGACGTGCTGTGAAGACCCGCCCTACTCTGCCTCTGATTCGCAGACTGTGGATGGGGAATGTGATTGGGCCAAAGCAGAGTCACTCACAGACAGAGAGTCCAGTCACGCCGCGGGGACACATTCTTGTGTAACCCTTTCACTGCCACACCACGTCACTCCATAATAATAATAAGAAAAACAGCTCAAAATGTATTTTTGACTGTCGAAAACGAAATAAAATACTGCATTCCGCCTGCATTATGAATTTATGATGAGATAGTAATGAAATAGTAATGCACAGCCACTTGGACAAGTAACTGCAATCAGATTACTGGCTTTTAAAGATTAACGCGTTAGATTACTATTTTCGGGGGAAAGTAATCAGATTACAATAACGCGTTACTTAGTAACGCGTTACCGGCATCACTGATTACGTCACACTACAGCCTGCTATAAACACACCTCTGTCTCTACGCCTGTACATTACGTCACACTACAGCCTGCTAAACACATCTGTCTCTACGCCTGTACATTACGTCACACTACAGCCTGCTAAACACCTCTGTCTCTACGCCTGTACATTACGTCACACTACAGCCTGCTAAACACCTCTGTCTCTACGCCTGTACATTACGTCACACTACAGCCTGCTAAACACCTCTGTCTCTACACCTGTACATTACGTCACACTACAGCCTGCTAAACACCTCTGTCTCTACGCCTGTACATTACGTCACACTACAGCCTGCTAAACACCTCTGTCTCTACGCCTGTACATTACGTCACACTACAGCCTGCTAAACACCTCTGTATCTACGCCTGTACATTACGTCACACTACAGCCTGCTAAACACCTCTGTATCTACGCCTGTACATTACGTCACACTACAGCCTGCTAAACACCTCTGTCTCTACGCCTGTACATTACGTCACACTACAGCCTGCTAAACACCTCTGTATCTACGCCTGTACATTACGTCACACTACAGCCTGCTAAACACCTCTGTCTCTACGCCTGTACATTACGTCACACTACAGCCTGCTAAACACCTCTGTCTCTACACCTGTACATTACGTCACACTACAGCCTGCTAAACACCTCTGTCTCTACGCCTGTACATTACGTCACACTACAGCCTGCTAAACACCTCTGTCTCTACGCCTGTACATCACGTCACACTACAGCCTGCTAAACACCTCTGTCTCTACGCCTGTACATTACGTCACACTACAGCCTGCTAAACACCTCTGTATCTACGCCTGTACATTACGTCACACTACAGCCTGCTAAACACCTGTCTCTACGCCTGTACATCACAGCCTGCTATAAACACATCTGTCTCTACGCCTGTACATCACAGCCTGCTATAAACACATCTGTCTCTACGCCTGTACATCACAGCCTGCTATAAACACATCTGCCCAAGAGAGACAATATGTACCCAATCGCAGACATCTGCAACCAAATTGGTTAGAAATGAAATGAGTCCATAACTTTGAATTGGGTGTATGTATACAGAGTATCACAAATAACCAAAAATCTTAACATTTATGAGTTATGTAAACAGAATCTTCTCAGCATAAGGAAGCCATGCCTTTATGGCTGTGTTCGTCGTCGCGTCCATGGACACAGTGAACAAACAACAAGGCTGCACAGATGGCGTGAAATGTAACTTGTTTTAACTTTTTTCAACAAATCTCCGGCTCTTGTATATATAAAAAGAGACTAAAGATCATTTGGGGAACAATAATATTGTTTATTCAATATGTTAAGGGTAAGTATATAGGCAGCACTGGTTAGTTTACTCCCCGTTAGGACAGAGACACTAACAGTTTCAGTGCCGGCCAGTTAACATTGAAAACCCTGTTGAGTGCCATCATCCACTTCAATGTTAGAGTTAAAAACACCTAATCTATGTTTTAAATTATGGCTATGTGTCTAATCTGCCCGTCGCTTATCAATGACTTGTTTGCAGTCAACATTGTCAAAACGGATTGTTTTTTTTAATCGGTTCATATCTTTTTTATAGCATTTCCACCAGAAGTGTTTGAGAGAGAGAGAGGGAGAGAGAGAGAGAGAGCGAGAGAGAGAGAACGATAGAGAGAGAGAGAGAGAGAGAGAGAGAGAGAGAGAGAGAGAGAGAGAGAGAGAGAGAGAGAGAGAGAGAGAGAGAGAGAGAGAGAGAGAGAGAGTTCTCTCGAAAATGTTCGGAAAATTGAAAGATTCCCCCATAAACGGCATTTATTGGAATATTCTCGAATACACTAGACTCGTTGTCATTTGTCGGCCTACTTATGCACGCTATAGACGCGAGCTGAAAAATATATTCTCTCGTTTCCTCAAGATCACACAGCCACACACACACATAGGGACACGCTGTTATCGCAGTGAATACAGCTCCGATTACCCCAAGACTGGTAACATAGACTCCTTACCTTAGATCAGATGTTCTCCAAAAAGATTATTCCAATTCCTGATCGCCATTCCAAATATCGATCACGCTTATTGATTGATTATTGGCTGCTGTAAATATATATTCCACGCTGCTTTCCGTCTCGCGATCAGATCCCTCTTGATCAGACGGCTCGCCAGCACAATGGAGCCAGTTGGCTCCACCTCTACAGATCTACAGATCCCAGGTCAGTCTAATCGACTGACCTGCAGTTACACAGGGATAGACGATATGGGGTATTTTTTTCCATCTGAGCTCCTGGAGGGGCTGCTGTACCAACGGGAGACTCTGTTGATGAAATATGAATTCAGATCGCTAAAATAAAACGACATTTGTCGTCGTCGGCACTCACCGGGGGGGGGGGGATAAAACGAGATATGTCGTCGCTGGCACTCAATGTGTTAACAGTGTAACGTTGTAGGCGGCTGGGTGGCACAGCGGACATTGCGCTCGTCACCAGCGCAAGAGACACCGGGTTCGACTCCGGCTGTCGGCGTTGCCTCCGGCTTGGACCAGCCGTCATACTAACTCAATTGGCAGAGTTAGCGGGTGGAAGTCGATGGGTGGTAATCTGGACGTTGTGGACAGCGACTCCTACAGGTCGGTTGGGGACGCCTGCACAGCAGAGGCAGGAAATGGCGGGCGGGGGTAGTGTGAGCCTCCCACACGTTACACCTCAACAATGAGAGTCTGCGCTGGCAAGTGAAGAGATGTGACAGGCTGCCTCCACATGTATCGGAGGGGACACGTGATGCAAGGCTTCTATCCTCCCTACAACCGACCAGTGGGGGGCATATGCGAGCAACGTTCAAGACAGGGGAGGGGAGAATTGGCACAATGGAATTGGGATGGGAGAAAACTAGAAAAAGAGGAGAAAAAGTGGATAAAAAAAACAGTGGAACGTTGTCCAACTTTCTGTATAGGAGTGTGGTCAATGGTTAAACTGTAGAAACACAGCTCCACAGCTAATGTCTCTCTCTCTATCTCTATATCTCTCTCCCTCCCTCAGCTCCACACCTAATGTCTCTCTCTCTCTCTCTCTCTCTCTCTCCATCCCTCCCTCCCTCTCAGCTCCACACCTAATGTCTCTCTCCCCCCGTATCTCTCTCTCTCCCACTAATCAGTGATTGGGTGTCGGTGGTGTCCCAGGCTGGGCTGTGTTCCACCTCATTGGCTGTGATTAATCGTCTTGACATGTTTTCCCATGATCCTCGGCGTGGCCCTCAGACACTGACCTCAGCTCGGGGCATTATGGGAGTGGACGCCGACAGCGCTTCTCACCAGAGCCCTGAAGGCCCCCGCGACCCGCCCCCACCACCCTGACCTCAGCGGGTTCAACGAGGTTGGACCGGTGGTCGTGGGTTAGGGCAAGGCCTATAAATTACAAGGTCGAGCCACGATCCGCAGAAGAAGACATGGGCAAGGGGACTGGCATTCTACACAACCACAATCCGCAGAAAAAGACATTCTACACAACCAGTGAGAGTGTCCACTTGGTCCAAGAGGACTTCTGGTCCTGGAGCGGACCCACGTCGAGTGTCGTCTGCATTGTCGTCAAGGCAACATGACATGTTGTGTCACCATCGTCTCTAGATGAAGTAAATAAATGATAAGACCTCGGGTTTGTGGGCAGTGGTGTTGAATTATGTTTGGGGTCTAGAAGGCAGGTCAACATGCCAGTATTTGTCATGGAGCATGAGAGGCATGATAATTACAATTACAGCCGATAACTCAGCCATAATGAAGACGGATGGGGTCGGCAGCTAGCGGGTTATGAGCTAATTCACAGAGCTAACGTGTAGCCTATAGCATACCAGGCTAATAGCTAGCATACGACAGTGAAACGAGGCTACACAAAGGACACGTAGCGGGGCCCCATTACAGAAACAACACAGAAATCTTCTTCACGCTATATGAAAATGGATCTTTTCGGGGGCTTCGTGGAAGTGAAAACAGACATAAACGAGACAAGGATAATACGTTAATAATTTTTTTTTCTTTAGACCGTTAGCTGCAAGCTGTATGAAATACAATAGCCCAGGTTTATGTCCATAATCTGCGCCAAATCCGTCATAATCTCCTTATAACTCCACCTAATTCCCAGTAAAATTAACAGGGGAACGGTCTTGGAGTCTCCCCTCCGTAGGTAAATATACAACAACCTGGGAGTGGAAATTCCTCATATCAGATCCATCTGAACACACTGCAGCCAGAAACATCTGTGGCTGCCTGGACTGACACTGGTGCCTCACTGGCTATACTGTGTGTGTGAGTGTGTGTGTGTATATGTGTATGCGTATGTGTGCGAATGTGTGCATGTGTGCGAATGTGTGCATGTGTGCGAATGTGTGCATGTGTGCGTGTGTGTACATGCATGTGTGTGTGTGTGTGTGTGTGTGTGTGTGTGTGTGTGTGTGTGTGTGTGTGTGTGTGTGTGTGTGTGCGTGTGTGTGTGCGTGTGTGTGTGCGTGTGTACATGCATATGTGTGTATGTGCGTGCCTATTAGCTGAGATGGGGGGAATTCCACTGGGTCAAGAGGCTCTGATTCCCTCTTTAATCAAACCGCCCTGATCCACATAGACCATCACAGCACAGGAAAGATCACTGCTCTCAACTCGCATCCCTACGTGTCCCTATGTTCTATTCCAATCTATTCTACTCATTATACAGGGAGGGGAAGTAGGCTTCAACAACAGGAGAAATGGAAGCCAGCGCTTCATAACCATGCATGAACACCTCTGTTAACTCCTCTGTTGAAGCTTCCGTTAAACCCTTTGGAACCCCTGGTGAACCCTGTGTTGAAGCTTCTGTTAAACCATCTGTTAAAACATGTTGAACCCTTTGTTGAACCATCTGTTAAACCACATTGAAGCCTCTGTTGAAGCATGTTAAACCCTCTGCTAAACCCTCTGTTGAACCCTCTGTTGAACCCTCTACTGAACCCTCTGTTGAAGCCTCAGCAGCAGGAGAAACATCCACAAGGCCATTCAAGTTCTGCTGCACACATCAGATGTTGTGACAACGTACAGAGCCAGCGGTGCAATCTGCATTTGGCTATGATGTCCCTCTAGCTCATGGAATGAACTCCAACATGCATTAAAGCTTGAGATTCCCTAAAACCTTAATCTCTAACCTTTGTCAATCAAGTTGTTGCACGTGTTTTACAACGGTCTTTAGAGTAGAAACAACGATGGGAATTCACTACGCAGCAAATAAGGCACACGCATTGGCACGCACATCTAGAAAAACAGCAATGCATGCACACACACGCACCCACACAGATCGAACTAGAAGTGAACCTAGCTCCATGTCTGTTTAAACTAAACGTTCCAAGTTAATACGAACAAATACCCACAGAGCTGGTCGGAGGTTTGCTCATATCCTGCCCCCCCCCCCCCCAAACACACACCATGGATACATGCAAACCCACACACACACACACACACACACACACACACACACACACACACACACACACACACACACACACACACACACACACACACACACACACACACACACACACACACACACACACACACACACACACACACACACACACACACACACACACACACACACACACACACACACACACACAGCTATAGTTTACAATCAGGACATTGGCATCACTATTTTAACTAATTTGAGGATACGGCTTTAAGGTTTCTTTTTAGTTTACATTTATATTGTTATGTTGCAGCTTTTATTTTTAAAAGTTCTGAACCCAAAGTCTTGTTGTACACAGACTGCTTGCTTGACACAGGCCTTCGCTACAAAGCTACGATATCTGAGAAGATGCAAGCATTTTGATTCCAGCTTCCAATCAGAATTGACAAAGTGGGCGGTGATGGACACGGCGCTGTAAATGAACACTGTGGTCAGTGCATAGAATTCTGCGGCAGCCATTGCGGATTCTGTTGATTTTTAAGATGGGAGCAGAGATTTGTGGTGTTTCCATCTTTAGTCCCCGCTTGTTTATAGCACAAGCTTGCAGGCCGCTGCGTCTGGCTCCCGCCTTTCCTCTGCTTTAAAACCAAATAACATTCGCATTCTTTTTGCTAACGAGAGAGGACAACTTTCCAAGGGTTTTTCTCGCCACAGAGTTGGGCTACGCAGGGTGACAGGGAAGTATGAGGTCAGAGAGTATGTTTGAGAGGCTACTAGGATGCGGTGGAGCATAGAGATGGGAAGAGAGAGAATGACTATAGCGCAAGATTCACAACAGAATATCGTTCTGTTATTGGGACACGTGGGGTTCATCATCTGCCACGAGCACGATAACATTGCCATATCGCCGAAGCCTACACACACACACACACACACATTCATGTAAACACACATACACAACACACACACACAGAAAACATGAATACACACCAGACACAAAAACACACACACATGCACAGATAACATGAATACACACCAGACACAAACACACACACACAGGGGCCCCAATGGCTACTGTATCGGAGCTTGTAGATGGTGAAAGTGTTCCCGTTGCAGTCGTCCTGGTAGCCAGTCGAATCACTCACTCAACAATGGCCTTTGTTTCCATGCAGTTTCCATAACACATTAAAACAAGTGTTTAAAAGCAGAGCGAAGGGGCCGTTTGTCAACATGGATATCTATGACACTCTTAAACATTATAGCTTCCCTTTTGTATTCTAGTCGCTGCACTGTACATTATATATATATATATATATATATATATATATATATATATATATATATATATATATATATATATATATATATATCTCCCCTTTTACAAGTAATCTAATCTTGTGTTGAGTCAATCTTATTTGTATTACAAGGGGAAAACCTGGCAGTGAGATACTTAACTAAACCATCTCAGCTTGTTTCTAAACAACGAGGAGCGACTTCACATCATTTTCTCATCATTTTCAAACATCTGAAATCTGAGCTAATTGTTCTTTTAATACTAATTTACCTGCTACTTCACTCATCATTTTCAACCATCACTGACCATGCAGCTGGGGGGTTGGATGAGGGGTAGAAAGAGAGAGAGATAGAGAGAGAGAAATGCACACTGAGAAACATAGAGGAGGGAGACGGAGAAATAACAAGATACAGAGAAAGAACGAGAGAAAGAAATAGAGAGTCTAGTAGTTCTCGAGTTCTGCCACCGTTAGTTATCCGGCTGC
>NW_028170912.1:27500-44507 GCF_963971535.1 Notolepis coatsorum | reverse complement strand
ACTTAGCCAGCATGTACTGACGGCTGTTGTAAACGCTCACAGCACTAAGGGAGCTCTTCAGAGGACTGTACTGTGTTGAAAACTCCCTCACATCATGCAACACACACAGACACACACACACACACAGCTCTACAGAAACAGTGGGTCTCTGTAGTAGGAGACGGAGGAGTAGGGCAGCGGTCTTACCTGAGAGGTGACGAAGAGCAGGGGTCCAGAGGAGGAGGAGGAGGAGGAGGAGGAGGAGGAGGAGGACAGGCGGGAGGCACGGCAGGAGGCGAGGCAAGAGGCGGGGAGAAGGAGAAAAACGCGTTAGTGTTGGATACATAGACATATAGTCAATACGGGTTTCAAAATATACAAAACAGAAAGCGATGTGTCCGTGCGTGTGTTTCAAAGCAGTGTGTATGTGTATGTGTGTTTGTGAAAGCAGTGTGTGTGTGTGTGTGTGTGCGTGCGAGTGTGTGTGTGTGTGTGTGTGTGTGTGTGTGTGTGTGTGTGTGTGTGTGTGTGTGTGTGTGTGTGTGTGTGTGTGTGTGTGTGTGTGTGTGTGTGTGTGTGTGTGTGTGTGTGTGTGTGTGAAATATGGGACAAATTGCTTCCGATACTCTTGAAACAAATGAGTTGAGTTGTATGCTCCAAATGGTTATCAACCTGAGCGTATCATTATGTAACCGTCAGGTTTTTTGCCTGTTATTGAACATGGATACAATATTATATTATGTACAATTATTGATTTGTTTATATTTGTTCTATCCCTAAACGAAAGACGTGAACAAATCTTGATATAATGTAATTTTGCTTCCTGGTGAATGCCACATGCAAGCCCCTTGATGGTTTTTAGGCAATTCTCCTACACATCTCTTGTGGATTATATTGTATTATATATGTAATTGTTTTTATATGTGTAAATAAACAAACAAACAAACAAACAAACAAACGTCACAGCCTGCTAAACACCTCTGTCTCTACGCCTGTACATTACGTCACACTACAGCCTGCTAAACACCTCTGTCTCTACGCCTGTACATTACGTCACACTACAGCCTGCTAAACACCTCTGTCTCTACGCCTGTACATTACGTCACACTACAGCCTGCTAAACACCTCTGTCTCTACGCCTGTACATTACGTCACACTACAGCCTGCTAAACACCTGTCTCTACGCCTGTACATTACGTCACACTACAGCCTGCTAAACACCTCTGTCTCTACGCCTGTACATTACGTCACACTACAGCCTGCTAAACACCTGTCTCTACGCCTGTACATTACGTCACACTACAGCCTGCTAAACACCTCTGTATCTACGCCTGTACATTACGTCACACTACAGCCTGCTAAACACCTGTCTCTACGCCTGTACATTACGTCACACTACAGCCTGCTAAACACCTCTGTCTCTACGCCTGTACATTACGTCACACTACAGCCTGCTAAACACCTCTGTCTCTACGCCTGTACATTACGTCACACTACAGCCTGCTATAAACACCTCTGTTTCTACGCCTGTACATTACGTCACACTACAGCCTGCTATAAACACCTGTCTCTACGCCTGTACATTACGTCACACTACAGCCTGCTATAAACACCTCTGTATCTACGCCTGTACATTACGTCACACTACAGCCTGCTATAAACACCTCTGTTTCTACGCCTGTACATTACGTCACACTACAGCAGTGGTCACCAACCCGTCGATCTTGATCGACTGGTCGATCTTTGAGACTGTCCCTGTAGATCTTTCCATGAAAAAAAAAATTAAATAAAATTATCTTACCCTGAGAGTCCACATTACAGTTCTACTTTTGTTTTGATGTGAAAAGTGATGCTGCACTTAGCACTGACTGAGAAAGTACACATACAGTTCTACTTTTGTTTTGATGTGAAAATGATGCTGCACTTAGCACTGACTGAGAAAGTACACATTACAGTTCTACTTTATAAAATGCTAATTGTAAATATGTTTGTCAATGTTAATAATATGAGAAAGTCCACATTACAGTTCTACTTTTGTTTTGATGTGAAAAGTGATGCTGCATAAGATGACTGCACTTAGCACTGACTGAGAAAGTACAGAATAGTTCTACTTTGACGTTTTAATGTTGGACCAAAGCATTGTATGTAATTAGAATACAGGCAAATAGAAGTCATTTAGTTTAAAGTACAATCTTGGCTGTCTTTTTCTCTCAACGCTTCAATAGGTAGATCTTGCCTTCACCAAAAAAAGAAAAAGTGATCTTGGGCTTAAAAAGGTTGGTGACCACTGCACTACAGCCTGATAAACACCTGTCTATATGCCTGTACATTACGTCACACTACAGCCTGATAAACACCTGTCTATATGCCTGTACATTACGTCACACTACAGCCTGCTAAACACCTGTCTCTACGCCTGTACATTACGTCACACTACAGCCTGCTATAAACACACCTCTGTCTCTACGCCTGTACATTACGTCCAGTGATGCCACAGATTACTTTTAAAAGTAATCCGATTACTGATTACTGATTACTCCTTTAAAAAGTAATCCAAGTTACTTTACTGATTACTTGATTATCAGAGTAACTTAGTTACTTTGAAAGTAACTAGGTTACGAAGTCGTCGTCGTTCCCCCAACAGTTTTTTTTAAACGCTTTATTGAAAGTGCATAAATTGTTTTTAACTTGTTTCTCTGCACATAACGTAAATTGTTAAACTAGTGCTTCAGCTTCTGTACCATCAAGTATGGTAAAGCAACAGTCTATGATGCTCACAGCATTAGAGCAGCCAGCCAGTGGTTGTACAAAACCAGTGTATCTATTCACATCTAACAAATGCAGGCTGAACTATTCAATTATATCAACTGTAACTATTAAATTGTTTTTATAAATGTCTCTCTATAAACATACAATCAGTCTCTCTTTAACATGTAAATTAACTGTAAATCTGGCAAATAAGAGCTTTTGCTCTGCCACCATCAAATATACATTAATCAATAGGGAAAGTCCTCCTGTACCTGAATGAATGAATGAATGAAAACTTTATTTAACAGATTGCAGAATGGGTACAATATACAGTACGGCTCAATACACACAATTGTTAAGGGGATGCAGACCAGAGAAAGACGTTTGTCTTGTTTACATCAGGGTCCCCCATTTTCAATTCATAGTCGAAGCGTCGGCTAGTGTTGTGATTCCAGATGCTTTCAATGCAATTGGATGTGCTGTTTTTAGCGGTAGACAGTATTTTGACTGAGGCTACGTTTAAACAAGCGTTTTGGGGTGGAAGTCTGAACAGAAACCGCAAAAGTCTTCTTGCGGTTTCACTTCGTTTAGACAAGCGTTTTGTAAATGAATTCTCAGACGAACATAACAACGGAGCCCTGCTGTCACACGATTGGCGCATATGTCACATGACGTGCTGTGAAGACCCGCCCTACTCTGCCTCTGATTCGCAGACTGTGGATGGGGAATGTGATTGGGCCAAAGCAGAGTCACTCACAGACAGAGAGTCCAGTCACGCCGCGGGGACACATTCTTGTGTAACCCTTTCACTGCCACACCACGTCACTCCATAATAATAATAAGAAAAACAGCTCAAAATGTATTTTTGACTGTCGAAAACGAAATAAAATACTGCATTCCGCCTGCATTATGAATTTATGATGAGATAGTAATGAAATAGTAATGCACAGCCACTTGGACAAGTAACTGCAATCAGATTACTGGCTTTTAAAGATTAACGCGTTAGATTACTATTTTCGGGGGAAAGTAATCAGATTACAATAACGCGTTACTTAGTAACGCGTTACCGGCATCACTGATTACGTCACACTACAGCCTGCTATAAACACACCTCTGTCTCTACGCCTGTACATTACGTCACACTACAGCCTGCTAAACACCTCTGTCTCTACGCCTGTACATTACGTCACACTACAGCCTGCTAAACACCTCTGTCTCTACGCCTGTACATTACGTCACACTACAGCCTGCTAAACACATCTGTCTCTACGCCTGTACATTACGTCACACTACAGCCTGCTAAACACCTCTGTCTCTACGCCTGTACATTACGTCACACTACAGCCTGCTAAACACCTGTCTCTACGCCTGTACATTACGTCACACTACAGCCTGCTAAACACCTCTGTATCTACGCCTGTACATTACGTCACACTACAGCCTGCTAAACACCTCTGTATCTACGCCTGTACATTACGTCACACTACAGCCTGCTAAACACCTCTGTATCTACGCCTGTACATTACGTCACACTACAGCCTGCTAAACACCTCTGTCTCTACGCCTGTACATTACGTCACACTACAGCCTGCTAAACACCTCTGTCTCTACGCCTGTACATCACGTCACACTACAGCCTGCTAAACACCTCTGTCTCTACGCCTGTACATTACGTCACACTACAGCCTGCTAAACACCTCTGTCTCTACGCCTGTACATTACGTCACACTACAGCCTGCTAAACACCTGTCTCTACGCCTGTACATCACAGCCTGCTATAAACACATCTGTCTCTACGCCTGTACATCACAGCCTGCTATAAACACATCTGTCTCTACGCCTGTACATCACAGCCTGCTATAAACACATCTGCCCAAGAGAGACAATATGTACCCAATCGCAGACATCTGCAACCAAATTGGTTAGAAATGAAATGAGTCCATAACTTTGAATTGGGTGTATGTATACAGAGTATCACAAATAACCAAAAATCTTAACATTTATGAGTTATGTAAACAGAATCTTCTCAGCATAAGGAAGCCATGCCTTTATGGCTGTGTTCGTCGTCGCGTCCATGGACACAGTGAACAAACAACAAGGCTGCACAGATGGCGTGAAATGTAACTTGTTTTAACTTTTTTCAACAAATCTCCGGCTCTTGTATATATAAAAAGAGACTAAAGATCATTTGGGGAACAATAATATTGTTTATTCAATATGTTAAGGGTAAGTATATAGGCAGCACTGGTTAGTTTACTCCCCGTTAGGACAGAGACACTAACAGTTTCAGTGCCGGCCAGTTAACATTGAAAACCCTGTTGAGTGCCATCATCCACTTCAATGTTAGAGTTAAAAACACCTAATCTATGTTTTAAATTATGGCTATGTGTCTAATCTGCCCGTCGCTTATCAATGACTTGTTTGCAGTCAACATTGTCAAAACGGATTGTTTTTTTTAATCGGTTCATATCTTTTTTATAGCATTTCCACCAGAAGTGTTTGAGAGAGAGAGAGGGAGAGAGAGAGAGAGAGCGAGAGAGAGAGAACGATAGAGAGAGAGAGAGAGAGAGAGAGAGAGAGAGAGAGAGAGAGAGAGAGAGAGAGAGAGAGAGAGAGAGAGAGAGAGAGAGAGTTCTCTCGAAAATGTTCGGAAAATTGAAAGATTCCCCCATAAACGGCATTTATTGGAATATTCTCGAATACACTAGACTCGTTGTCATTTGTCGGCCTACTTATGCACGCTATAGACGCGAGCTGAAAAATATATTCTCTCGTTTCCTCAAGATCACACAGCCACACACACACATAGGGACACGCTGTTATCGCAGTGAATACAGCTCCGATTACCCCAAGACTGGTAACATAGACTCCTTACCTTAGATCAGATGTTCTCCAAAAAGATTATTCCAATTCCTGATCGCCATTCCAAATATCGATCACGCTTATTGATTGATTATTGGCTGCTGTAAATATATATTCCACGCTGCTTTCCGTCTCGCGATCAGATCCCTCTTGATCAGACGGCTCGCCAGCACAATGGAGCCAGTTGGCTCCACCTCTACAGATCTACAGATCCCAGGTCAGTCTAATCGACTGACCTGCAGTTACACAGGGATAGACGATATGGGGTATTTTTTTCCATCTGAGCTCCTGGAGGGGCTGCTGTACCAACGGGAGACTCTGTTGATGAAATATGAATTCAGATCGCTAAAATAAAACGACATTTGTCGTCGTCGGCACTCACCGGGGGGGGGGGATAAAACGAGATATGTCGTCGCTGGCACTCAATGTGTTAACAGTGTAACGTTGTAGGCGGCTGGGTGGCACAGCGGACATTGCGCTCGTCACCAGCGCAAGAGACACCGGGTTCGACTCCGGCTGTCGGCGTTGCCTCCGGCTTGGACCAGCCGTCATACTAACTCAATTGGCAGAGTTAGCGGGTGGAAGTCGATGGGTGGTAATCTGGACGTTGTGGACAGCGACTCCTACAGGTCGGTTGGGGACGCCTGCACAGCAGAGGCAGGAAATGGCGGGCGGGGGTAGTGTGAGCCTCCCACACGTTACACCTCAACAATGAGAGTCTGCGCTGGCAAGTGAAGAGATGTGACAGGCTGCCTCCACATGTATCGGAGGGGACACGTGATGCAAGGCTTCTATCCTCCCTACAACCGACCAGTGGGGGGCATATGCGAGCAACGTTCAAGACAGGGGAGGGGAGAATTGGCACAATGGAATTGGGATGGGAGAAAACTAGAAAAAGAGGAGAAAAAGTGGATAAAAAAAACAGTGGAACGTTGTCCAACTTTCTGTATAGGAGTGTGGTCAATGGTTAAACTGTAGAAACACAGCTCCACAGCTAATGTATCTCTCTCTCTATCTCTATATCTCTCTCCCTCCCTCAGCTCCACACCTAATGTGTCTCTCTCTCTCTCTCTCTCTCTCTCCATCCCTCCCTCCCTCTCAGCTCCACACCTAATGTCTCTCTCCCCCCGTATCTCTCTCTCTCCCACTAATCAGTGATTGGGTGTCGGTGGTGTCCCAGGCTGGGCTGTGTTCCACCTCATTGGCTGTGATTAATCGTCTTGACATGTTTTCCCATGATCCTCGGCGTGGCCCTCAGACACTGACCTCAGCTCGGGGCATTATGGGAGTGGACGCCGACAGCGCTTCTCACCAGAGCCCTGAAGGCCCCCGCGACCCGCCCCCACCACCCTGACCTCAGCGGGTTCAACGAGGTTGGACCGGTGGTCGTGGGTTAGGGCAAGGCCTATAAATTACAAGGTCGAGCCACGATCCGCAGAAGAAGACATGGGCAAGGGGACTGGCATTCTACACAACCACAATCCGCAGAAAAAGACATTATACACAACCAGTGAGAGTGTCCACTTGGTCCAAGAGGACTTCTGGTCCTGGAGCGGACCCACGTCGAGTGTCGTCTGCATTGTCGTCAAGGCAACATGACATGTTGTGTCACCATCGTCTCTAGATGAAGTAAATAAATGATAAGACCTCGGGTTTGTGGGCAGTGGTGTTGAATTATGTTTGGGGTCTAGAAGGCAGGTCAACATGCCAGTATTTGTCATGGAGCATGAGAGGCATGATAATTACAATTACAGCCGATAACTCAGCCATAATGAAGACGGATGGGGTCGGCAGCTAGCGGGTTATGAGCTAATTCACAGAGCTAACGTGTAGCCTATAGCATACCAGGCTAATAGCTAGCATACGACAGTGAAACGAGGCTACACAAAGGACACGTAGCGGGGCCCCATTACAGAAACAACACAGAAATCTTCTTCACGCTATATGAAAATGGATCTTTTCGGGGGCTTCGTGGAAGTGAAAACAGACATAAACGAGACAAGGATAATACGTTAATAATTTTTTTTTCTTTAGACCGTTAGCTGCAAGCTGTATGAAATACAATAGCCCAGGTTTATGTCCATAATCTGCGCCAAATCCGTCATAATCTCCTTATAACTCCACCTAATTCCCAGTAAAATTAACAGGGGAACGGTCTTGGAGTCTCCCCTCCGTAGGTAAATATACAACAACCTGGGAGTGGAAATTCCTCATATCAGATCCATCTGAACACACTGCAGCCAGAAACATCTGTGGCTGCCTGGACTGACACTGGTGCCTCACTGGCTATACTGTGTGTGTGAGTGTGTGTGTGTATATGTGTATGCGTATGTGTGCGAATGTGTGCATGTGTGCGAATGTGTGCATGTGTGCGAATGTGTGCATGTGTGCGTGTGTGTACATGCATGTGTGTGTGTGTGTGTGTGTGTGTGTGTGTGTGTGTGTGTGTGTGTGTGTGTGTGTGTGTGCGTGTGTGTGTGCGTGTGTGTGTGCGTGTGTACATGCATATGTGTGTATGTGCGTGCCTATTAGCTGAGATGGGGGGAATTCCACTGGGTCAAGAGGCTCTGATTCCCTCTTTAATCAAACCGCCCTGATCCACATAGACCATCACAGCACAGGAAAGATCACTGCTCTCAACTCGCATCCCTACGTGTCCCTATGTTCTATTCCAATCTATTCTACTCATTATACAGGGAGGGGAAGTAGGCTTCAACAACAGGAGAAATGGAAGCCAGCGCTTCATAACCATGCATGAACACCTCTGTTAACTCCTCTGTTGAAGCTTCCGTTAAACCCTTTGGAACCCCTGGTGAACCCTGTGTTGAAGCTTCTGTTAAACCATCTGTTAAAACATGTTGAACCCTTTGTTGAACCATCTGTTAAACCACATTGAAGCCTCTGTTGAAGCATGTTAAACCTTCTGTTACACCCTCTAATGAAGCCTCTACTGAACCCTCTGCTAAACCCTCTGTTGAACCCTCTGTTGAACCCTCTACTGAACCCTCTGTTGAAGCCTCAGCAGCAGGAGAAACATCCACAAGGCCATTCAAGTTCTGCTGCACACATCAGATGTTGTGACAACGTACAGAGCCAGCGGTGCAATCTGCATTTGGCTATGATGTCCCTCTAGCTCATGGAATGAACTCCAACATGCATTAAAGCTTGAGATTCCCTAAAACCTTAATCTCTAACCTTTGTCAATCAAGTTGTTGCACGTGTTTTACAACGGTCTTTAGAGTAGAAACAACGATGGGAATTCACTACGCAGCAAATAAGGCACACGCATTGGCACGCACATCTAGAAAAACAGCAATGCATGCACACACACGCACCCACACAGATCGAACTAGAAGTGAACCTAGCTCCATGTCTGTTTAAACTAAACGTTCCAAGTTAATACGAACAAATACCCACAGAGCTGGTCGGAGGTTTGCTCATATCCTGCCCCCCCCCCCCCAAACACACACCATGGATACATGCAAACCCACACACACACACACACACACACACACACACACACACACACACACACACACACACACACACACACACACACACACACACACACACACACACACACACACACAGCTATAGTTTACAATCAGGACATTGGCATCACTATTTTAACTAATTTGAGGATACGGCATTAAGGTTTCTTTTTAGTTTACATTTATATTGTTATGTTGCAGCTTTTATTTTTAAAAGTTCTGAACCCAAAGTCTTGTTGTACACAGACTGCTTGCTTGACACAGGCCTTCGCTACAAAGCTACGATATCTGAGAAGATGCAAGCATTTTGATTCCAGCTTCCAATCAGAATTGACAAAGTGGGCGGTGATGGACACGGCGCTGTAAATGAACACTGTGGTCAGTGCATAGAATTCTGCGGCAGCCATTGCGGATTCTGTTGATTTTTAAGATGGGAGCAGAGATTTGTGGTGTTTCCATCTTTAGTCCCCGCTTGTTTATAGCACAAGCTTGCAGGCCGCTGCGTCTGGCTCCCGCCTTTCCTCTGCTTTAAAACCAAATAACATTCGCATTCTTTTTGCTAACGAGAGAGGACAACTTTCCAAGGGTTTTTCTCGCCACAGAGTTGGGCTACGCAGGGTGACAGGGAAGTATGAGGTCAGAGAGTATGTTTGAGAGGCTACTAGGATGCGGTGGAGCATAGAGATGGGAAGAGAGAGAATGACTATAGCGCAAGATTCACAACAGAATATCGTTCTGTTATTGGGACACGTGGGGTTCATCATCTGCCACGAGCACGATAACATTGCCATATCGCCGAAGCCTACACACACACACACACACACATTCATGTAAACACACATACACAACACACACACACAGAAAACATGAATACACACCAGACACAAAAACACACACACATGCACAGATAACATGAATACACACCAGACACAAACACACACACACAGGGGCCCCAATGGCTACTGTATCGGAGCTTGTAGATGGTGAAAGTGTTCCCGTTGCAGTCGTCCTGGTAGCCAGTCGAATCACTCACTCAACAATGGCCTTTGTTTCCATGCAGTTTCCATAACACATTAAAACAAGTGTTTAAAAGCAGAGCGAAGGGGCCGTTTGTCAACATGGATATCTATGACACTCTTAAACATTATAGCTTCCCTTTTGTATTCTAGTCGCTGCACTGTACATATATATATATATATATATATATATATATATATATATATATATATATCTCCCCTTTTACAAGTAATCTAATCTTGTGTTGAGTCAATCTTATTTGTATTACAAGGGGAAAACCTGGCAGTGAGATACTTAACTAAACCATCTCAGCTTGTTTCTAAACAACGAGGAGCGACTTCACATCATTTTCTCATCATTTTCAAACATCTGAAATCTGAGCTAATTGTTCTTTTAATACTAATTTACCTGCTACTTCACTCATCATTTTCAACCATCACTGACCATGCAGCTGGGGGGTTGGATGAGGGGTAGAAAGAGAGAGAGATAGAGAGAGAGAAATGCACACTGAGAAACATAGAGGAGGGAGACGGAGAAATAACAAGATACAGAGAAAGAACGAGAGAAAGAAATAGAGAGTGAGATAGAGTGATATAGAGAAAGAACAAGAAAGATAAACAGAAATAATGAGAGAGAAAGAACGAGAGAAAAATAACGAGATAAAGAGAAGGAACGAGATAGAGAGATATATAGAGAGACAGATCGAGAGATACATATATAAACAGAAAGAACGAGAGATAAATAACGAGACAGAGAAAGAACAAGATAAATAATGAGAAATAAAGAGAAATAATGAGACAGACAGCACGAGAGAGACATATATACATATAAATGAGACATAGAAAGAAAGATAGCTATAAAGAACGAGACAGAAATAAGAGAGAACGAACGAGATAACGAGATATAGAAAGAACGAGATAGAGATAGAGAACGATAGATAAAAAGAATGAGAGCAAGAAAGAGAAAGAACAAGAGAGATAAATATAACGAGAGAGATAGAGAAAGAGATAGAGATAGAGATAGATATATATATATATATATATATAGAGAGAGAGAGATAGAGAGAGAGAGAGTGAGATAGATAGAGAGAGATAGAGAGAGAGCTAGCGAGAGAGAGAGAGAGAGAGAGAGAGATAGAGAGAGAGATAGAGAGAGAGAGATAGAGAGAGAGAGAGAGAGAGAGAGAGAGAGAGAGAGAGAGAGAGAGAGAGAGAGAGATAGAGATAGAGAGAGAGATACAGAAAGAGAGAACCGATGCACTGAGTGTAGGTCTTATTCTACACTTTGCCAAGTGGCTGTTCAACTGTGTGGTAAAGCTGTCCAGGGCATTTCTCTCTCGCCAGCGTGTTTGGTAAATGCTGCCAACATGCAGTGCAGTAACTCACTGTGCCGTACCATACCAATACTGCCAGAGGTCACTTCTGTTCAGTCCTCAAACTGAGACATACATGGAGGGAGAGAGAGAGAGAGATAGAGAGATAGAGAGAGAGTGAGAGAGAGAGAGAGAGAAAGAGAGAGATAACGATATAGATAGAGATAACGATATAGATAGAGAGAGATATGCGGGAGATAGAGATAGTGAGAAAGAGAGATAAAGAAAGAGAGGAATCCAGAGAAAAAGGGAAATAGGAGGTGGAGAAAGATGAGGTGGAGAAAGATGATGGAGAGACGGAGAGTAAGAAAGCAGGACTGTTCTGTCCCCTTGTCTTGTTGTGGTGAACCACTGAACAGCCAATACTCTCTTTGACATCAACCATGTGACCATCAACCATGTGACAATACCCTCATATGATGGCCAACTCCCACATATATATTAGGGATGTCCGATATTATCGGCCTACCGATATTATCGGCCGATATCGGCATTAAAATGTGATATCGGAAAATATCGGTATCGGTTTTCAATTTTTTTTTTACACTTCTATATAAATTATGTCCGATATTATATGCCTACCGATATTATCGGCCGATATCGGCATTAAAATGTGATATCGGTTGATATAGGTATCGGAAATTAAGAGTTGGACAATATCGGTATAGGTAAAAAAGCCAATATCGAGCATCCCTAATATATATATATATTATCCATATATCTATCTATCTATCTATCTATCTATCTATCTATCTATCTATCTATCTATCTATCTATCTATCTATCTATCTATCTATCTATCTATCTATCTATCTATTATATTTTCTTTTAACAAACAGATAAGCATGAGTCAGGAGTCAGACCAGAGTATATATTTTTGAGAGTGAACAGGATGGCCAATAATAAACATCAATCGACATAATATGCCAGGAGTAAACTATTGTGTTACATAGTGACATAGATATTAACCAAAGATGCAGGGGAGTGAGACAGAATAGCGACAAGGGAGTGAGACTTAGAGCGACACGGAAAGAGACAAATATAAATACAGGGGGGTGAGACAAAGATAGACAGAAGTGACATACAAATAGAGACCGGGGAATCGGGGAATGAGACAAAAAGAGACACTGGAGTGAGACAAAGAGATACATGGGAATGAGACAAAAAGAGACACGGGAGTGAGACAAAGAGATACAGGGGAATGAGACAAAAAGAGACACAGGAGTGAGACAAAGAGATACAGGGGGATGAGACAAAAAGAAACACATGAGTGAGACAAAGAGATACAGGGGGATGAGACAAAAAGAGACACATGAGTGAGACAAAGAGATACAGGGGGATGAGACAAGAGACACGGGAGTGAGACAAAAATAGATACATGGGGATGAGACAAAAAGAGACAGGGGAGTGAGGCAAAATAGACAGGGGAGTGAGACAAAATAGACATGGGAGTGAAATAAATAGAGACATGTGGTGATATAAATAGAGACATGTGATTGATACAAAAATAGACAGGTGGGTGCGATAAATAGAGACAAGTGAGTGAGATAAATAGAGATATGGGAGTGAGATAAATATAGACATGTGAGTGAGATAAATATATACAGGGGAGTGATACAAACATATATATACAGGGGGTGATATAAATATAGATATAAGTGAGATACAAATAGATACATGCGAGTGATACAAATAGGGACATGTGAGTGAGACAAAGTTATATACAGGGGAGTGATACATATATACAGGGAGTGATATATATATATATATATATATACAGGGAGTGATACAGATATACAGGGAGTGATACAGATACACAGGGGAGTGATATATATATACAGGGAGTGATACAGATATATACAGGGGAGTGAGACAAAAATAGACAGGGGGATGATACGGATATATACAGGGGAGTGAGACAAAGAGAGACAGTGTAGTGAGACAAATAGACATGCATGTGATAGAGACAGATATACAGTTGAGTGAGGCAAATAGATACATGGTAGTGACACAGATATATACAGGGTAGTGAGACAGAGATGCAGTGGAGTGAGACAAATAGAGACAGTGTAGTGAGCCAGAGAGATACAGGGGAGTGAGATAAATATAGACATGAGTGAGACAACGATACACATGTAAGTAAGACAAAGAGATAGACGGGGAAGAGAGAAAGTGAGAGTGGAGGAGGAGAGTGTGAGTGGGAGCTGTCTACCAGGCATCTGTGGCAGTTAGGGAACTCCTTCTAGCAGTTTAACTACCCCCCCCCCCACACACTTTTCCCCTAATCAATAATTCCACAGTGACCTCATGTGAATACAAACAACCTTTACAACTGTAATGAGCCAACAAGCCAATGACCGCATCCAACACACACGGCCAAACAGATGTAGTTCAGATACAGTAGGTCCAAGAAAAAGTTTGTACCGTGTGGAAATATTCAAATACACTTAACCCCTGCACTGTGACAATACAGAATGGTAACCTCATGTGTATTGTCGCAGTGAACGGGTTAACCGTTTTGGTAGTGCAGCAGTGAAAGGGTAAAAGTGAATGATTGTGTTCAACTGCCCCCCCCCCACGTCTTGTTGACCCGTCTGTCTGTCTGTCTGTCTGTCTGTCTGTCTGTCTGTCTGTCTGTCTGTCTGTCTGTCTGTCTGTCTGTCTGTCTGTCTGTCTGTCTGTCTGTCTGTCTGTCTGTCTCTGTCTCTCTCTGTCTGTCTGTCTCTGTCTCTCTCTCTCTGTCTGTGGCCCCGTCAGTTCAGTTCACCGGGAGGTGGGTATAGTTTGTTAACTGTCCTCTGTGGTCTGATTGTGATCCGCTCAGCGTCAGCCTGCAGTCGTCGCAGAGCGGAGGACAGCGTGTGGTCTGTGGTCGTGGGGAAGTCAGAGGAGGTGCGAGCGGAACGACGGGCATAAAGAAAACACATGGCCTGGAAACCAACTGCATGGACTGTGGATTAGCAAGTGGGGCGGGGGGGTGAATGAGAGGGAAAGAAAGTGTGTGAGAGAGAGATAAAGAGAGAGATGGGGGAGAAAGGGAGAAATATATGGAGAGAGAGGGGTGAGAGAGGGAGAGAGGGGGACACAGAGATATATGGAGGGAGAGAGGGATAAAGAGAAAGGGATATAGGGAGAGAGAGAGAGCAAGATAAAGGGGGGATATATGGAGAGAGACAGGCAGATGAAGAGAGAGACAGAGAGGGGGGAGAAATGGAGAGACAGGCAGATGGAGAGAGAGACAGAGAGGGGGGAGAAATGGAGAGAGACAGGCAGATGGAGAGGAGAGGTGATAAGTGACAGATCGTTTTCCCGACAGATCCATTTTCCAGAGGCTGAGACTATGCAGAGGCCCATGTGACCTGAGCAAAAATGCATTCCGACGGTTTCAACTATTTTAACTATCTGACGTGTGCTCGATTGATTTAACCAGACACTGAAATATATTTTTCTCCTCCCATTTTGTCAAAAATACAAAATGTGTTCAGATACTGTATTTCCCAGGTCTGCTCGACGTCATCACCACCACTCACTGAATGCTGCTCCATTGTGGCTGTGGTCGTGAATCCTGGCTGTGGTCGTGAATCCTGGCTGTGGTCGTGAATCCTGGCTGTGGTCGTGAATCCTGGCTGTGGTCGTGAATCCTGGCTGTGGTCGTGAATCCTGGCTGTGGTCAGTGAATCCTGGTTGTGGTCGTGAATCCTGGTTGTGGTCATGAATCCTGGTTGTGGTCAGTGAATCATGTCTGTGGTCGTGAATCCTGGCTGTGGTCGTGAATCCTGGCTGTGGTCAGTGAATCCTGGTTGTGGTCGTGAATCCTGGTTGTGGTCGGTGAATCATGTCTGTGGTCAGTGAATCATGTCTGTGGTCAGTGAATCATGGCTGTACTAAGGGTGTGGGAGGCTGGGGGGGGGGTAATACTGACAGCATGGTAATACTCTCCCTCACAATATCGTGTTGATATACATGATGGCCAAAATTGTGAGTATTTTCATGACTAATGAAAGAACATTCATCTCACAATTTGTTTACTAAAAGTATCCTGCAAGACATGTATACTTTATGTCGATGAATAACACCACTGAGCTCTCCATTCAGATTGCAAGAAAAAAACTAAGAAACCTTTTTATTCATGCATATCAAAAGGTACAGTTCACCCGAATTTAAGAAAACAAAAAAGCATATCCGGAGTGCCATCTACCCACCCAGAGAGTTTGTGTTTGAGTTTGAGATCTGCTTAGTTTTGGAGATATCTACCGTAGAAATGTCTGCTGTAGAGATATCTGCCGTAGAGACGTCTGCTGTAGAGATATCTGCCATAGAGATGTCTGCTGTAGATATCTGCAGTAGAGACGTCTGCTATAGAGATGTCTGCTGTAGAGACGTCTGCTATAGAGATGTCTGCTGTAGAGACGTCTGCTATAGAGATATCTGCCGTAAAGACGTCTGCTATAGAGATGTCTACCATAGAGACGTCTGCTATAGAGATATCTGCCGTAGAGACGTCTGCTATAGAGATGTCTACCATAGAGATGTCTGCTATAGAGATATCTGCCGTAGAGACGTCTGCTATAGAGATATCTGCCGTAGAGACGTCTGCTATAGAGATATCTACCATAGAGACGTCTGCTGTAGATATCTACCATAGACGTCTGCTATAGAGATATCTGCCGTAGAGACGTCTGCTATAGAGATATCTGCCGTAGAGATGTCTGCTATAGAGATATCTGCCGTAGAGACGCCTGCCGTAGAGACGCCTGCCGTAGAGATATACGTCTGTCATCACTCCAACACAGTGGAGCTGAAGGCCACTGTGCCGCTCAAAGTACCAGAAAACATGTTTAAAAAAACTCAACAGTAGGGCTGACCTTCAAATTTTTTTTTGGCAATCGAAGCTTCGGGGCCGAGCTTCGATTTTAATTCGAAGCTTTGAATTAAAAAAAATAATTTAATTAATTTTTTTTATATAATATATATATATATATATATTTTTTTTTATCTTATGTTGTGGGACTTGTACAGCACTTTGGTAAACTTTGTTGTTTTTAAATGTGCTCTATAAATAAAGTGGATTGGATTAATGAATTAAGTAGCCCCTTTCGTGACTGTGACGCAGCCAACACGGCTGTGTGATTTAATTCAAGGTGGATCGCTGTTGTCGTTTGAACAACTTCAGATTTCATGGGAACTACCAATCCCCCAAATCAAGAATGTTTAAGATGAATGAAGTAAGATTTTGATTATTTGAAATATGGCCTGTGTAGACTAAACTATGCACAGAATTATGTCAGTCTACAAGGTCCGGATTCTACATGGTCCGGCAATGTAGACCTTGTAGACTCCACTACAGACCAATTATCAGTGAATGTTCATGCATTTTTAAGAAGGGCTACTTCCACAAAAAAACAAAGAACTCACCAAAACATCTCAGTAGCACCTTATCTAAATGTTCTATTTCTTCATATATGGATATTCATATTTATTTATGTATTGCATGCATTTCTACATTTTATTTCCTATTTTGTTTATTCATCCCAGTAT
>NW_028170912.1:20000-22500 GCF_963971535.1 Notolepis coatsorum | reverse complement strand
GTCTGTCCATATTATAATGCACTAGGGATGCCCCGATCGATCGGCCACCGATCGTTATCGGCCGATAATCAGTATAAATATGTGATCGGTGATCGGTGATAATGCTTTATTTTCGCCGATCGTCAAAACCGATCTCATTCGCTGAGTTCTGTCTCAGACACCGGGAGCTGCACACACTCCCACACAGTGTTGCAGCGTCTGCTCCCTCGTCTGCTCCCTCCAGCCCCTCCCGCGCGCATGTAAACACGGGTCTAGTCTAGTGGGACGGGAGGACGGCGTCTCCCTGAGTTAACGTTAGCTACCGTTACAAAATGACCCAGTCAACCATTCACTTCCAGTCCAATACATGATGAGGCATTGTCTAACCGAACGGTATCTAGCCGGCCAGCTACCGATAGCTCCTGACATCAACAAACGCTCCAGCAAGTCTAGTAGAGACGTGTATGATACCTCAGCTGTAGCTCACGTTAGCTGACGCCAGCTCACTGTTCAAAACGAAATGTCCCACTGAACTAAATAGTTCACCGAGGCGCTGTATCAACGTTATATAGCCGGCCAGCAGTAGCCACAGATAGCTCCTGATATCAATGTTTTATAACACTCATTCGATGCGTATTCGAGCTGAGGGCATGTTGTTGAATATGATCAATAGGGCCTAGCTGCAGCTCCGGAGAATCCTGGCCGTAGCTGCAGGCTACTCGAGTATAGGGTCCAGCTGCAGCTCCGGAGAATCCTGGCCGTAGCTGGAGGCTACTAGAGTACACACAGACAGTGGAGCTTGTTGCGTGGTGGCGATGTCTCGCAGATAATACAAGTACAAGTCTAATTATATAATATATATATTTTATAAAAAAAATATATATAAAATAATTTTCTTATTTTTTTTTAATCAAAAACGATCAGTATCGGATCGGTATCGGCCGATATGGCTCACGACGATCGGTGGCAAAAAACGTGATCGGGGCATCCCTATAATGCACCAATAACCAATAATAACCATCAGTCTGTCCATATTACAATGCACCAATAAACAACAATAACCATCAGTCTGTCCATATTATAATGCACCAATAACCAATAATAACCATCAGTCTGTCCATATTACAATGCACCAATAAACAACAATAACCATCAGTATGTCCATATTATAATGCACCAATAAACAACAATAACCTTGCATTTAAAAGTATGATCTCCGACCACTGTGTGTCGACTTGTAACTGGCTTAGCTGATTTCGTATTATTTATTCTTATTCATTGTGCCTATATGTATGAAATTGCTGATAAACTATAAACTACATCTTGTGCTGTAGCTCGTTGTCGCTGTAAACGAGGGTAACGTCAGTGTCTTTACAAGTTGAAAACAAAGGTTTGGAAACGAAATGAACCATCTGGTGTCCATGACACACCAAATAACCATCATCAATGACCCATCCACATGTGCCAAGTCCACGCGCTGGGATTCATTTGTGCGTAAAACTACCGTTGCATGTACACTGTCGAAGAAATACATGATATGGTGTCTGTAATGGGCTCCGGCCCTGATGCAGTATAGATGAAACGCTCTCCGTGGTCCCTGGTGTAACTGGTGCAGCCCTCCAGCCACGTGGCCGGCATATGGGGACCTCCTGTCTCTCTCTCCACCCTGCGCTTGACGGCACACCACGGTGGAACTGCAGCGCGCAGCGCGTTGAGGAACACACTACTGGGTCTACACTCTGAGGTTTGGGTGATGACGTGATATGTCGCGCTGGGAAAACATACGTATGAGACGTTGCACATTTCTGTCACACTTGAGACCACTGGTGGCAAGTAAGTATTTCTTACTCAAGTACTGTACTTAAGTACATTTTCGAGCTGCTCCACTTTATATACTTTTACTCCACTACATTTCAAGGGACATATTGAACTTTTTTTTACTCCACTACATTTATCTGAACCCATCAGTTACTAGTTACTTTGAAAAAAAGGATTTTGCATAGAAAACATAATATATACAACATTAAAAAAAATATGAAGATTATATACTTTCATATTTGAAGCATGTCAACTTCAAGAGGATGTAATCAGAGCAGCATAACTGGACCACAAACAGTACCACTTTAATACAACCTATAGATGTCAATTGATACACAAATGTCATGTAGAATGGGTACTTTTACTCTAGATACTTAAGTACATTCAATAGCAAATACTTCTCTACTTTTACAATTTTAATGGAGGACTTTTACTTTTACCAGAGTACTAATTTATCTGAGTAT
This sequence comes from Notolepis coatsorum, assembly GCF_963971535.1. Lineage (NCBI taxonomy): Eukaryota > Metazoa > Chordata > Actinopteri > Aulopiformes > Paralepididae > Notolepis > Notolepis coatsorum. The sequence continues at coordinate 20,239 of NW_028170912.1, read as the reverse complement.
TTCTACTTTTACTTAAGTAAATTAACTGTGTACTTCTTCCACCACTGATTGATACACTTGAACACGCACACTTATCCCTCTCTCTCACATGCTCACGCCCTCGCCCACTCACAAAAAACACATGTTATCTCTCGTTTGTACACACACACGCACACACACACGCACACACACGCACACACACACAATCACATGGACACAAACACATTCGGTATCTCACTCTCGCTAACATACACAGACGG
>NW_028170912.1:0-15000 GCF_963971535.1 Notolepis coatsorum | reverse complement strand
AGTGTGTCTATGGGTACATCATGGATGTGTTGTGTGGTAGAGTGGGTACTAATTTCGTTGTGCTGTATTGTGCAATGGCAATAAAGCTTTCTACTTCTACTTCTACTATTCTATTCCAACAGGCCCGGCGAGGACTCAGATACTGTACGGTCTACCGTATCACAACAGGCCCGGCGAGGACTCAGATACTGTACTGTCACAAGTGATAGTGATTATTATGCAAACATGCAGTGACTTACAGTACAGCCGTGCGCACAAACTGCATGCACACACAGCAGCATATCAAGGGGCGAGTCAGAGAAGAATGTAATCGAATACAGTGAGCCAGACGACTGATATGCGAAGAGACATGAGAGAGAAAGATACAGAGAGAGAGATAGATAGATACAGAGAGATAGCGAGAGAGATAGAGACACATAATATACAGATAAAGAGGGATGTAGAGAGAGAGAGTGAAATAGAGTGACACACGAGTTGTCAGAAAGAAAGAGTGAGGGGATAGTGAAATAGAGTGACAGTTGAGAGAGTGAGTGGGTGAGACAGTTAAACAGTGAAATAGAGAGATGTAGAGAGATAGAGAGAGATATACAGAGATATAGAGATATAGAGAAAGAGAGAAAGAGAGAAAGATAGAAGATACATATACAGATAAAGACAGAAAGGAAGATACACAGAGAGGCACAGATAAAGAGGGATATCGAGATAGATAGAGAGATAAATAGAGAGATAAAGATACAGATATATAGAAACACAGACAGAAAAAGAGACACAGAAGAGACCAAGAGAGACAGGGATACATAAATGAAGATACAGAGAGAGGCACATATACAGAGAGAAGGGCGAGAGAGAGTGAAATAGAGTGACAGTTAGGGCGGTCGGGTGGCGTAGCGAAGATTGCGCCCGTCACCAATGCAAGAGGCTGTGGTCTCGACTCCCGGAGTCAGCATTGCCTGCGGCTTGGGCCGATCGTCATACTAACTCGTTTGGCTGAGTTAGCGGGAGGGAAGTCGTGGGTGGTAATCTGGCGTTGTGGACAGCGACACCTACAGGTCAGGTCTGGGCGCCTGCTCAGCGAAAGGCAGGAAGTGGCGAAGGCAGTGTGACTTCCCACACGTTACGCTTCACCAATGAGAGTCCTCGCTGCCAGGTGAGAAGAGAGCCACTGGCTGTCTCCACATGTGTCGGATGAAGCATGTGGCAGACCTCATGGCTCCCTTGTACCGACCAGTAGGGGGAACATGCACAACCAGGTAGGGGAGGGGGGAATTGGCATAACGACTACAAATTGGGATGGGAGGAAAAGCATAGAAAATCAGGCGGAGAAAAAGAGGATTAAAAAAAAAGAAATAGAGTGACAGTTGAGAGAGAGAGAGAGCAAGAGAGAGAGCAAGAGAGAGAGAGAGCAAGAGAGATAAAGAGAAAGGAGATAGAGAGATAGAGAGATAGAGAGCGAGAGCGAGAGAGATAGAGAGAGAGAGATAGAGAGAGAGAGAGAGAGAGAGAAGAGAGAGAGAGAGAGAGAGAGAGAGAGAGAGAGAGAGCGAGAGCGAGAGCGAGAGAGAGAGAGAGGAGAGAGAGAGAGAGAGAGAGAGAGAGAGATATAGAGCGAGAGAGAGAGAGAGAGAGAGAGAGAGGGAGAGAGAGTTGTGAGCTATGAGCTGGCCGCCTCGACTCTTGTGATATTTGGCCTGAGTTGACACTCTGCCTTCAGAAGAGAGGATCTTCCCACGAGTCACTTGACTGTGTCTGAGAGACGGGGTGATGGAGAGAGAGAGAGAGAGAGAGAGAGAGAGAGAGAGAGAGAGAGAGAGAGAGAGAGAGAGAGAGAGAGAGAGAGAGAGAGAGAGAGAGAGAGAGAGAGAGAGAGAGAGAGAGATGGTGAAGGACAGTGAGGAAAAGGGAGAGGAGGTCACACACATTCCAGGCCCAAAGAGTTGGCCAGACTATTTAGACACAATTAACTAGACGTCTCCCCCATCCACTAATACACACACACACACACACACACACACACACACACACACACACACACACACACACACACACACACACACACACACACACACACACACACACACACACACACACACACACACACACACACACACACACACACACACACACACACACACACACACGCACACGCACGCACACACACACACACACACACACTTGGAACAAAAAGACCCTCTTGGAACAAAAAGACACTTCACACACATTCCCTAACTCACTGGTGTCTCGATCTTTCTCAAAAAGAACAGAAGAGGACTTCCGGTCCCTCAGCCTGGAGAAGCCGGAGGAAGTCCCCTAATTCTAGAGATATTTATCAAGACTCAAGAGATATTTATCAATGCAATATCTTTACAACTTTCTAGAAATGGTTGGCATTTGGCAAAGGTTGACAAACGAGTCACGATGATGCCCATAGAAAGGAGAATCGGACACAAACAATGTGCACATGTGCTGCTGCAGACGACGGGGATTAAGCCAAGCGGCCATCAGAGAGCGTCTCCCGGGACCAGATGTGTGGCGCGATGAGAGACGTCATGGAGGAAGACATTAGGCGTTTAACCTCTTCAGCCCGAGCGGTCCGGTGGTGGACCGCAAATGACACCATCCCATAAATCCATCTCTACAGACTGTATGAATTAATGTTGCGTTTTTTCTCTCCAAATGTAGCCAAGAGTAAAGACCCTAACCCTGTCAAAAGAGCAGTGAAAGTGTATATTTTCAGCAATACGTTTGCAATACTAAGTGTTATTAGTGAAATATGAGTTTTGAAAATCTATTCAGAAACTAGCGAATAACGACGCCAGGAAATGCTCAGGTCCTTCAATGTGTGCTGCAGTCATTTTACCAGTCTGTAGTGGCCAGCGTCCACTTCTTTGCCGTTGTATGCACCAACTCAAGGGACACCAACAGACTGAACAAGCCGGTAGGGAAGGCTAGCTCTGTGGTGGGAGTCCAGCTGGTCGAACTAGAAGTGGTGGCAGAGAGAGGAGGATGAGAAGGAAGCTGGTTGCTATCCTGGAGAACCCCTCCCACTCCCTCTATGAGGAGCTAGCATGTTCAGCCACATACTCATACCCGCCCTCGCCACTCCACCAACCGCCTCGGCCAGTCCTTCGTACCAGTGGCCATCAGGCTCCACAACAGTGGGCAGGGACCGCTGCCAGCAGCCGGATAACTAACGGTGGCAGAACTCGAGAACTACTAGGAATGTCTGACCACTAACATGTGTCTGACTCTTACCACCAACACCTGCACGGACTACAGCATCATGCCAGTTAGGATAATGTGCCTTGTGTATACTGCACCTGTGTATACCGTTTACTTGTACTTAGTATATAATAGAGATTATAATTACAATAACATGTATTGCAATGCATAATATAACTGATATCTATATATTTTTTTTATCCACTTTTTCTCCCATTTTCTATATTTTCTCCCATCCCAATTTTGTATCATCCAATTCAACCCTCCCCTGTCACGAACGCCGTTTCTTGCCTCCCACAAGCCGGCTGCAATGTGGACTAAGTCATACATAGCACAAGTCCCCTCCGGTACTTGAGGTAACAGCAGTCGCATCTTTTCACCTGCGCAGCTCGATCTCTCAGTGGCGAGGAGTAACGCGTGGGAGGCTCACGCTGCCCCCGACACTTCCCGATTCTACTGCGCAGGCGCACCAACCGACCTGTAGGAGTCGCTGTCCACAACGCCCGATCCCCACCCATCAGTTTCCCACCCCCTAATACGGCCAATGTGTATTAGTATGAACGACCAGCTAAACTAAAAGCAATGTGGAGCGCTGGGCTCGAACAGGCAAGCCCAGCGTCTCCGTCATTCGTGGCGAGCGCCTTGCCCACTACGCCACGTAGCCGCCCACTGATATCTATATATTATACTTTTTATATTCAGATCTAGTTGTATTGCCTATATTTATGTCTTTCTACCATTACCCTGCCCATACATGTACCCTGCTGCTATGATGCCCACATTTCCCCAAGGGGATTAATAAAGGAATATCATATCTTATTTTATGACATTTGAATTTTCTCAAGGGGATTCATAAACTAGAGGTGGGAATCACCATAATTGTAATATCACTTCAATATATGATGAAGGCTTATAGCTGCAACTCGATTCCTTTCTTTGCCCACAACAAATATAATTATGATTGATCTGTGAGTGCAGGTATTTTGTTTAATTTACATTTTATTTATTACTTTATTTTCCATTTTTAATTAGTAGTATTTATTGCATGGCCTCAGAAGGGCTTGTTTGAAGAAACAAATTTGAACACACATTCTGCCTCTTCAAGCCTTCTGAAAAAGAACAGTTATATATCGCATAGCTCTGCTCAGCGTCATAGTGCAATACTCTTCATATCCAGTATTGAACTGAAATAAATTCTCACATGTACCTTTACTACCATCATCTGTATGGCCACACCCCCATCTGATACCTACATAAGCAGGGGTGTGGCCATACCATCAGCTCCTTCTTCAATTTTCACCACATTGAGTGCCTGTTTACACCACTTTAAGTTTGCTGAATTGTTTTTGAAGAAAGTAGAAGATCAAGGAGCTACGTTGACATTATATCTTTGTTTTCTCTCTCACTATTTTCGAGAAAATACGGCGATAATGTCTTCGTCACTGGGGTGTCTGGAAGATGATGATCATTCTGACCTCCACCGGCATTTTCATATTAGGGGCTCGCGTCGCTGGGCAGGGATCTCACTCTGTTCTGACAGCAAGCAGAGAGAGATGCAGGGATCTCACTCTTTATTGGGATCTCACTCTTTACTGACAGCAAGCAGATAGTGAGACAGGGGATTTCACTCTGTTCTGACAGCAGATCGTGAGACAGGGGATTTCACTCTGTTCTGACAGCAGGTAGAGAGAGGAAGGGGTCTCACTCTTCTTCTTTCGTGTATCATCAGATAATAATAATAATAGATTCAATTTGTACCGCACTTTATATTCGCGAGAATTTCAGATGGCCAACTCCGTGTCCTGCAGCCACGCCCTCGTCTCTGGTCCTACGTCGAAAATACCAGCTTCTGAGGGCGGGCTGTAGAGGGGACAGCCGGTGATAATATGCTCGGCAGTCTGTTCAGGCTCTCCACACTCGCATGCCGCACTGTCCATGAGGCCCCACTTCTTCATGGAAAACTTGAAGCGCCCGACTCCAGTGCGTAGACGGTTCAGCGAGGTCCATAGATGGCGTGGCAAATCGTCTCCTTTTACATTAACTCCTGGGTCCTGGATGTATCGCTGGATACGGGAGGGCCCAGCCGACTCACTCTGTTCTGACAGCGAGCAGAGAGTGAGAGGCAGGGGATGATATCGCTCTGGCCCAGGTCGTGGCTGCTGTGATGCTGTGTGGCTGCTGTGCGTGGTGGTGGTGGTGGTGCATGGGGCTGTGTGTGAGGTCCGATCCCACACAGGCAGCGGCGGGAGAGGGAGAGTTACCTCCCTCCTGGATGCATGAGAGGGGGGGGGGAGAAGAGGAGGTGAAGAGAGGAGTGGGGTGAAGGAGTATAGGGCTTGGATGGTCTGACATCTCCTAAGGGGGGCTTACCCCCCTGCTGGGAGTTATACATGTTGGGGCATGGGGGGGGGGGGGGGGGTATATGGGAGGTTAGGGGATGAGTAAGGGTGTGTGTGTGTGTGTGTGTGTGTGTGTGTGTGTGTGTGTGTGTGTGTGTGTGTGTGTGTGTGTGTGTGTGGTGTGTGTGTGTGTGTGTGTGTGCGCGTGTGCGTGCGTGCGTGCGTGTGCATGAGGGGGTAGGATACCACAGCTGGTCTCATAAGCGGAGTCACTCCCTGGCTGGGGAGCACAAGTGTGAGAGCCGCCCTGATACAATAATCCCCCCACAGCCTGTGTGTTGGTACCGTTACAGTGTGTCAGAGGGTTTCAAGTTTTGTTTATTAGTTGTCACTGGGGATGTTTGATATTGGCTTTTTTACCGATATCCGATATACCGATATTGTCCAACTCTTAATTTCCGATACCGATATCAACCGATATATGCAGGGTTTCCCCCCCAAAAAAACTGAATAATTTCAGGTAATTAACATTACATATATCTTGTTGTGGAATTAACACAACATTATGCTAAGTAAGAAAGTAAGAAAAAAGTAAGTAAAAAAAATAGTTCAGTACAATATACAATCTAAAGTACAACCTAGGTACAGTCTAAGTACAGTGAGTAAAAATGAGTAAACAGTGAGGTACAATGCAGAAAATTAGGTACAAAACTTTGAGGTAAGGTGCAATTGTAAATGAATGTAGTGCAAATCTCTTTAATAATAGATAAATATAATGTCTTAAAGGGTCTAAAGTGAGTGTTAAGGTGAGTGTTTGTTTAAAGTGAGTGTGTGCATGCGAATGTGTGTGCAATGAGTGTAGATATGAGAGATAGAGAGAGAGAGAGAGAGAGAGAGAGAGAGAGGGATAGCTGTGTGTTTGTACCATTACGGTATGTCAGAGAGAGAGGATAACTGTTTGTACTAGGGCTGACCTTCAATTTATTTTTGGAATTCGAAGCTTCGGGGCCGAGATTCGATTTTAATCCGAAGCTTCGAGATAAAAAAAAATAAAAAAAAGTATTATAAATACATAAAAAAAAATATAATAATCTTTTTACATTTTTTATGTTGTGGGACTTGTACAGCACTTTGTTCAACTTTGTCAGTGCTGTAAAGTTTAAACCTTTTTAAATCTTAGACAAACTAAACACTTTGCTTTCATGAAATATTATAAGCCGTCATTTGAGGCTTTATAAAAGCAGCACAATGAACACAAATCCAACCTCACCTTAAATAACAAACAGCATTGCTTGTTGTAGTTAACAAAGATAGGCATAGTTGATTTTGCGCAAAAAAAAAGAAAATAATAAATTTTATATATATACAGTATATTAAAAAAAAATCATATTTGAATCCCATGCCCATCGAACGAAGCTTCAAAGTATTTAAGACAGCCCTAGTTTGTACCATTATGGTATGTCAGAGAGAGAGGATAACTGTGTTTGTACCATTACGGATATGTCATAGAGAGAGAGAGAGAGAGAGAGAGAGAGAGAGAGAGAGAGAGAGAGAGAGAGAGATAGAGAGAGATAGAGAGAGAGAGATAGAGAGAGAGAGATAGAGAGAGAGAGAGAGAGAGAGAGAGAGATAGAAGAGAGGATAGAGATAGAAGAATAAGATAGAGATAGAGATAGAGAGAGCGAGAGAGAGAGAGAGAGAGAGAGAGATAGAGATAGAGATAGAGATAGAGATAGAGATAGAGATAGAGATAGAGATAGAGATAGAGATAGAGATAGAGAGAGAGAGAGAGAGAGAGAGAGAGAGAGAGGTGTTAGGGCTGCACGATTTTAGGAAATAATCTAATTGCGATTTTTCTGACAGATATTGCGATTATATATTTTTTTTTTAAGCAGCCCCACAGAGGTTTATTGTAAAATGCGGCTTGCATCTAGCCTATGCGGTGGGTCTGTTCAGGACACCGAGCCTGAAAATTTTTCTTTTTACTGGGAATCGATACCGGTACCCAACGGTACCTTTTTTCTGTACTTTACTCTCCCTCTCTGAAGGAGAGAAGGGGAGAACTGTGTTTGTACCATTGCGGTATGTCAGAGAGAGAGAGAGATAACTGTGTTTGTACCATTACAGTATGTCGGAGAGAGATATATAACTGTATGTTTGTACCATTACAGTACAGTATGTCGGAGAGAGAGAGAGATAACTGTGTTTGTACCATTACAGTATGTCGGAGAGAGATATATAACTGTATGTTTGTACCATTACAGTACAGTATGTCAGAGAGAGAGAGATAGATAACTGTGTTTGTACCATTACGGTATGTCGGAGAGAGATAACTGTGTGTTTGTACCATTACGGTATGTCGGAGAACGTACGGTTATGTATATAACCATAGTTATATGAGCATAGTGACGCTCAGCGTCATAGTGCAATACTCTTCATATCCAGTATTGAACTGAAATAAATTCTCACATGTACCTTTACTACCATCATCTGTCTGGCCACACCCCCATCCTCTACCTACATAAGCAGGGGTGTGGCCATACCATCAGCTCCTTCCCAATATTTCACCACAAGGCAAGATCAAGGGGTCCTCAGTGAGTCCTGACGCTGAGCGTCACTATGCTCATATAACTATGGTTACACCCCAAGGGCGTGAGACCCCTCTACCTATGCTTTGATCTATTCCGTTAACACCCCCAGATATGAAAGAGAATTCGTCGAGACAAAACTCCATCCCAGTTGCCACAAAAAAACACCGGTTCAATGATGAGCAACCAAGGCGCGCAAGCCCATGCGTGATTCCTATCAGAAGCACCTAGGGCCAGCACTATGTACACGTCGAGACCCAAAACATATCAATGGATAGTCTAACAAGACACCAGATACCGTTCCTCCAAGCCGCCTGGGAGAACGACAAGAAGCCGCTTTTTTCACAGAAAAAAATACGGACATGGGTTCCATACGACGCGGCTGAGGGAAAAACAACACCCCGTCAACCATGCTCTATAAAAGAGGGGACGGGGAGCGACGTACCCTATGACGGGGGGAAAACCATGACTCAACAGACCATATACTTGGTCTGTGTGTGGTGGTAATTATACTTGGTCTGTGTCTGTGTGGGAGCTCATTTTGGTATGTCTTCAGTATGGAGCTGGTGAAGGCTCTGGCACTTTGTGCTGTCAGTTAGTTTAGGTCTTTAGTATAGTTTTGTGCTGTTTGTGTTCTGTAGAGCTGTGGCCTGTTTGGCATTAGTTTAGTATTTGTACATTTCTGTTTTGTTACTAACGTGTGTATTTATTCCTCGTCACCCAGCCTATGGTGATTGCTTTGCTTTGTATTAATATTTTGTTTTGCACACAGGGACATTGAGGACAGGAAGATACCATGGGTCTACATTTTGCATCACGTAGGTGACCTACTGTTAAAGACACCAGCTTTAGAAGTGAGCACCACCACCTGTACTTTGGGGCGTCCGCGCCTGTAAGGGGGGGTGGGCTTTTATTTCTTTTTGATATTTCATTTGGTGCTCACTGGTAAGTCCTCTTTTCTCTCTGTGTTGCCGAGTTTTGTGTTTGTAAAATAAATATTATTATTTTGCAATTTGTCTCTTGCGTTTTGTGTCACTGCACCCTCACCTACCCTGTCTGTGGCCTTGTGTTGCGTCTCCCCACTGGGGTACGTAACAATGTCTGTCTGTCTGTTTATACGTATAGATTGTCTCGTCTTGTTGTGTTTGTGTGGACGCACGCACGCACGTCAGTGTGTATAATCAGGTCAGAATATCATGCAGGGTCAGTCTGAAAGCTGAGGACTGTGGTTACACACAGAGAGACAGAGAGAAATAGAGAGGGAAAGAAAGAGATAGAGAGATATAAAGAAGGAGAAAAAGAAGGAGAAGAAGAAGGAGAAGAAGAAGAAGGAGAGCATCTGCTTTCATCCTCATCTCAGCAGGGGTTGGCTTAGTATGTCAGTCTGACATACAGAGAGACAGCTGCTGTACGCAAGCGTGCACACACACACACACACACACACACACACACACACACACACACACACACACACACACACACACACACACACACACACACACACACACACACACACACACACACACACACACACACACACACACACACACACACACACACACACACACACACACACACACACACACACACACACACACACACACACACACAACTATGCTGGAATCATATTAAAAAGGTTTTGCAACATTAGGATCCAAGTTAAAGTCCACATGGTTCCATTAACATTTCATTGTTATTGCAGTTATAATAATGGAGGATGGTGGTTATCTATGATTGTGTTGTTTCCTGGTCTTCTTCTGGTGTGTGTGGCGAGCCGTCGTCCAGGTCCAGTACTCGTGTTATTTATGTACCGTAACTGTCGAGGCATTACGTGTGTGACTTGTAAACGGAATATAAAATAACACAATAACAAAGCAAATAAAAAAACAGACAATCGCATCAACGCGTGCACGCACACACACACAGACACACACACACACTAGGGATTAATAAAATACCGGACATTTTACAAGGGATCCGTGTTGCATTTAATTAAACTTTTTCTTTACGTTTAACCCCACCGGTGGCAAGTAAGGTAATCGGTGTACGCCGGAACACAGAGGAACACCGGTGACACCGCCAACCACGTCAGTCCCACGCACACACACACACACACACACACACACACACACACACACACACACACAGTGTATCCCCACGTGGGCCATGACCCAGGAGGAGACGTACAAAAACCAAACCAACCATAAATGATTCACATACGCACATAAATCTTTATGCTTCACAGTTGAACAAATATTGAATCTTCCTGAATGCCGCTAAAGCCCGGTATTCAGGACGATAAAGACTCCTAACATCTCCCTCCACTCGCTGATGTATTCTGATGTCTTCCAGTCTGACGGGTAGAGGAGCCAGACTCACCCTGTCGGCCGCTACGCTGCACCGTATGGTAAAAACAGAGACAGGTGGTAAAGCTGTGTGTTCAAGAGACTTGAGGTTGGTATCCTATACTATAATACTTTGGGATTACATGTATTGTAAAGGTGTGTTATTGTACTGATATTTACAATAATTTTATATTATAATACTTTGGGATTACATGTATTGTAAGGTTTGGTGTGACTAAATGTAAATGTATATTATAATACCTTGGGATGCATTGTAAGGTTTGGCATTGTATTGATATTTACAATACTTGCATATTATAATACTTTGGGATTCCATGTATTGTAAGGTTTGGTATTGTACTGATATTTACAATATTTGTATATTATAATACTTTGGGATTCCATGTATTATAAAGTTTGATATTTAACTGATATTTACAATACCTTTATATTATAATAATTTGGGATTCCATGTATTGTAAGGTTTGGTATTTAACTGCTATTTACAATACTTTTATATTATAATACTTTGGAATGTATTGTAAGGTTTGGTATTGTACTAATATTTACAATACTTGTATATTATAATACTTTGGGATTCCATGTATTGCAACTAAGGTATGGTATTGATTGTAATCTTTGGTGTTGTGTGGCGTTTTTTTATTTTTTTTATAAATCGGTTAAATTAATGATATACCATAGATTGCCAGCGCTATTTGTCTATGGAGAAAGTCCCCTTCTTTGCAGGGCTATAACTTTTTAAATTCTATTGCTACATTGCCATTATTAGGGCCCATTCAAAGTCCTATATGTATTGTTCATTGTGTAGCAACGTTAAACTTTTTCATTCACATATTCATAGTAAAGTATGGTCTAATGTATAAGTATGTTTTCATCTCTTTCTGCAGCTTTCTCCAGAACGTGATATATAGCCCCAAATGCATTATATTGATGATGAAATACAGTTTGATGGCAATCAGCGCGATATAAAAAATTCCAACTAGACGTACTTCTAGAAGTTACTACACGTCATCTGATGTTGACCGGATGGGCGAGGGGGCGTTTATAATTCCGTGGGCAGCGTTATACCAATCATCTAATGTGGGTCAAATGTTGATAAAAGCAGTTAGTATCGAAGATGGTAACGTTACACGCTGAAACTCACCCCAGTCTCCGCGCGCCGTTGGGCGATCATCGTCGAGTAGAAATTTTATCATTATGGGATATATTATTACCCGGTCCATCTCCAGCTTGTATAATGGTATATACGTCCAAATCATGTTGTTTATCGAGTTATTGGCAATCGATCGCTATGTAGTGTGACGAGCTAGAGTGCCGGAAGCTATACCGAGTGGCCGGAAGCAATACGGACGTCTAGCACAACCTCTACTGCGCTTCCTGTTAAGCGGTTGCGCCGATCGGCCACCAGATGGCGCTCCTGAACCGCCAGAGAGCTCAGTGGGTCCTGCTGGAGGATCTCAGGCCAGCGGAGGGACATTATGAATCCGATCGCAGATTTTTGAAATATTGATATAAGGACGCTGTACAGCGTCCCCCGGCAACTTTAGCATGGCCAGGAAAGACGTCTAAAGACGTGTCCCGGCAGTCAAAGTGTTAAAATATATCTTCAATTCACATTCACATACACTCTATACTCTCCCCATCCAACTACCCTGAGGTTTGGTAGTGTGATAGTACTTGGGTCATATTAAAGTATTATTATTAAAGTATTATTATTAAAGTATCACAGCACCAGTAGTCATGCTCAGCTCTGTCTGCTGTCCTCTCTCTCACCCAGTCAGCAGCAAGCAGCCAATCACCTCTGACATCCAGTCACACATCATGACATTCCCAGCCAATTACAGCCCAACTCCCAGTCCCACAGCCAATCACCCGCCACTGCCCTGCCAATTGTTGACATGAGGAGGAGGGGGGGGGGGGGGGGGGGGGGGGGGCGAGATGAGGGACAGAGAGAGGGAAAGGGAAAAGAGAGGGGGAGTCAGAGAGATAGATAAATACAATAGTGTGTGTGTATGTGAGAGAGATAGAGAGAGAAAGGGAGGAAGGGGTAGTGAGAAATAGATGGTAAGAGAGAGAAGAAATAAAGAAGTGAGAGGGAAAGACAGAGGCACATAGAGAGAGAGAGAGAGAGAGAGAGAGAGAGAGAGAGAGAGAGAGAGAGAGAGAGAGAGAGAGAGAGAGAGAGAGAGAGAGACATGATAGATGGAAAGAGAGTGACAGAGATAAATGGGGTAGTGAGACAGTAAAAAGGTGAGAGAGAGAATAGATGTAGAGAGAGGGAGAGAGGGTGAGGGGGTAGAGTGAGGAGAAAGATAGAAAGGAGAGAGGGAAGCGAGAGTGCAGGGGTCAGAGACACACACACAGAGAGAGAGAATGGTTTTAACATGGTTATGGTTTGAGTCTCTGTCCAGACATGAGGACACATCAGGGGTCAGGTTACTGTCTGTAGAACTGCAGCGTAGAACGAGCACACGCGTGCGCGCACGCACGCACGCACACACACACACACACACACACACACACACACACACACACACACACACACACACACACACACACACACACACACACACACACACACACACACACACACACACACACACACACACACACACACACACACACACACACACACACACACACACACACACACACACACACACACACACACACACACACACACACACACACACACACACACACACACACACACACACACACACACACACACACACACACACACACACACACACACACACACACACACACACACACACACACACACACACACACACACAGTAACCCTAGTATGGCCCCTGCATTGCCACGGTGGCTGGGGTGAAATCGCTCACTAGGGGCAGAAACCCTAGCATCTCTGTCCGTCTATCCCTTTATCTGCATGTCTGTCTCTCCGCCCGTCCGTATCTCTCCGCCCGTCTGTCTCCCCATATGTCTGTCTGTCTCTGTCTGGCCATCTGATACTCGGTATATCTGTCTCTCCGTCTTTCTGTTTGCCTCCGTCTCTCCATCTGTATGGCTGTCTGCCTACTAGAGTCCCACATCCGACATCCAAGTTCACACCCTCTCCCTCTTTCTCTCATTCAAATTCAGTTTTATTGGCAGGAGACCAGAGGCAGATATGAGGGAGACATGGTGGTTACAGGAGACAGACAGACAGACATTGGGACATACATGAGGGAGGGATACATACATACATACATACATACAGGGGAAAGACAGGATGGTTACATGAGACAGACAGGGGAGATACATGATGGAGACAGACAGGGGAGATACATGATGGAGACAGACAGGGGATATACATGATGGAGACAGACAGGGGAGATACATACAGGGGAGATACATGATGGAGACAGACAGGGGAGATACATGATGGAGACAGACAGGGGAGATACATGATGGAGACAGACAGGGGAGATACATGATGGAGACAGACAGGGGAGATACATGATGGAGACAGACAGGGGAGATACATGATGGAGACAGACAGGGGAGATACGTGATGGAGACAGACAGGGGAGATACATGATGGAGACAGACAGGGAGATACATGATGGAGACAGACAGGGGAGATATATGATGGAGACATGATGGTTACATGAGACAGACAGGGGGGAGACAGACGGGAGGGATACAGACAGGAGGGATACAGACAGGGGAGATACATGATGGAGACATGATGGAGACATGATGGTTACATGCTACAAATAAAATGTAGGTCTGACGTCCATATTCATCTGACATAGTAAAATAATGTTGTAGTATGCATTACAGTTTGTTGTATAGTATCAGTTTTCTGTATATATATATTATAAAGATGTAACTATTGTGTCATCACTTTGACCTCATCTCATCTACCCTCTCCTCTCCTTACCCTCCTCTACCCTTTCATCTCCTTACCCTCCTCTACCCTCTCCTCTCCTTACCATCATCTACCCTGTCCTCTCCTTACCCTCCTCTACCCTGTACTCTCCTCTCCTTACCATCCTCTACCCTCTCCTCTCCTTACCATCCTCTACCCTCTCCTCTCCTTACCATCATCTACCCTCTCCTCTCCTTACCCTCCTCTACCCTGTACTCTCCTCTCCTTACCCTCATCTACCCTCTCATCTCCTCTCCTTACCCTCATCTACCCTCTCCTCTCCTTACCCTCCTGTACTCTCCTCTCCTTACCCTCATCTACCCTCTCATCTCCTCTCCTTACCCTCATCTACCCTCTCCTCTCCTTACCCTCCTCTACCCTCTCCTCTCCTTACCCTCCTCTACCCTCTCCTCTCCTTACCCTCCTCTACCCTCTCCTCTCATCTCCTCTCCTTACCCTCCTCTACCCTCTCCTCTCCTTACCCTCCTCTACCCTCTCCTCATCTACCCTCCTCTACCCTGTACTCTCCTCTCCTTACCATCCTCTACCCTCTCCTCTCCTTACCATCCTCTACCCTCTCCTCTCCTTACCATCATCTACCCTCT
>NW_028170913.1:0-63825 GCF_963971535.1 Notolepis coatsorum | reverse complement strand
GACTACTTTAACAATGAAATACTAATACAAACTAAAGAACCAAGAATAGAAGAACGTGATAACTCTCTGTTAACCCACTCTCCTCTAACCACAGACCCTGCATGTGTGACTCAAGGGCTGGTTTTAAACTGCCAGCAGGTAACCAATCAGCAGCAATTAGCTAATTAGCAGCCCTCACCTGCATGCCCAATGACACAGGAGTGATCAGGCTCCTGGTACATAACATAATAGAACATTCTAGAACATTTGTGATGTCACAGTATGATGTCATAATAGAACATTCTAGAACATTTGTGTACAGTATATATTCAACAATTCTCACAGCGAAGGCCTTGCGATTGGTGGCCCCGGCCTGTGAGCGGCTACCCAGGGTATTGGGAGGATCGTGATGGAAGTAAATGGTGTGAGAAGGGCGAGGAAGATAGCGAAAGGGAACAGGCAGATATGGAGCTAACGACCGATAACGGAGAGGGAAGTGAGAAGGAGGCCTCGGAGATGGTGGAAGACAAAGGGAAGGAGTCGGATGGTGTAAAGAAGAAGAAGAAGGAAGAGGAAGAACGGGAGAGGGAGGAGGAGGGGTGGGATACGGTGAGGAAGAAGAGGAAGAAGCGGACGGAGAGGAACGACAGCGATGGGGATAGTGAGAGTAGGGGGGAGGAGAGGGGGGGAGAAGGGGGGAAGAGGAAGAAAGGGGGGGACGATAGCTCAAGTGGTCCGGGAGACGAGGGTGCAGGAAAAGATGTGGCAAAAGCGGAAGTGATCCATATAGTGGTCAGGCTTGAGGGGGAGAGGGATGAGAGGAAAGTAGGTAGGCTCGAGTGGCCCAAACTCATTGCCGAGCAATTAGGAGAGGTAAAGTACGTGAACGTTTTGTGGGATGGGAATCTGGCCGTAGGGTGTGGTAGTGAGGGGCAGGTGGAGGTGGCTAGGAAGATGCAGAGCATTGGGGGGGTGGGTATAAGTAAGGTGGCGAGAGTAGGGGAGAAGAGGGGGGGGGGATGTAAGGGGGTGATAGTTGGGGTACCGGTCGAGGTTACAGTAGAGCAGCTGGTGGAAGAGCTAAAGGAGGACAGGCGTAATGGCATAGTTAAGAGTGCAGCAAGGATGAAGAGGGGAGCGGAGAGGGCAGTGACGGGGACGGTAGTGATTACGTTTGAGGGTGGGGTTGTTCCTAGCGAGGTATTAGTAGGGCGTAGGATGTATAGGGTTAGGGAATTTGTTCATAATCCTCTTAGGTGCTATAGGTGCCAGGGGTTTGGCCATATAGCTACCACGTGTATGAAGGGGATGAGGTGCGCTAGGTGTGGCGGGGAACATGAATATGGGAAATGTGGAGAGGGAGTGAAGCCGAGGTGCTGTAGTTGTGGTGGGGAGCACAGTGTAGCGTTTCGGGGGTGGAGGTGATGATGAAGCAGGTCGCGGATCGGAGAGAGAGAAGGGAGGGTAAGTTGACGTATGCTGGGGCGGTTAGCAGGGCAGGACAGGGGAGCCAAGAAAGGGTGCAGGGGGTTGAAGGAGGGCATTTGGCAGTGAGGGTAGAGCAGGTGGAAAGAGACAGGGGAAGGGAGGAGAAATTAGGTATTGTGGCCTTCGTGGCAGGGGTAGTTACTGGTATGGCAGAGGTTACGGGTAGAACAGAGATGGTGAAGATGATTGTTAGGATAGCGGTTCAACATCTGGGATTGGAAGGTCTGGACTGGAGGGAGGTGTGTGAAGAGTTGGCTGAGGGGGCTGCGAGGGACAGGGCTGCGAGGGACAAAGCGGCCCAGGATAAGATAGCAGGGGGCAAGGAGGGTCCCGCGGAGGGGGGCTCAGACAGGAAGTAGCAGCAGTAGAGGCACTCCAATGGACAATGTAGTTGATGACGGGGTCCAGTAGAAGAAGAAAAAGAAGGTGAAGAAGGATAAGAAGGAGAAGAAGAAGAGCCCATAAAAAGAATTGCGGAGGGCAGTAATACGCCTCGATGCGTCTACTCTGCCGGAAATTCAAAAAAGAAGAAGAAGAAGAAGATCTCACATCTCAGAAGACCAAGTGAAGATATCACTTGTTGTTTCCGGCTACTTGTCTGTAAGCTTGAATATATTCTGTAGATACAATTTAAAATCCCCACATGTTAAAGGAAACAATGTCCTGTACAATCCTTAATGACCTGCGTCTGGAGGGAAAGTTCTGTGATGTGGTTATTAAAGTCAACAGCACTGAGTTGAATGCCCACAAGGCCCTCCTGTGTGACTGCAGTGACTATTTCAGGTAAGTTTAGCTTGGTTCAGGTTAGCTTGGTTCAGGTTAGCTTGCTGCAGCTTAGGTTATCTTGGTTCAGGTTAGCTTGGTTAGTAAACAGATAATGTACTTCTACTGCAAACCGATACTATACTGTACTTCTACTGTAAACAGATATTATACTGTACTTCTACTGTAAACAGATAATATACTGTACTTCTACTGTAAACATATACTATACTGCACTTCTACTGTAAACAGATATTATACTGTACTTCTACTGTAAACATATACTATACTGCACTTCTACTGTAAACAGATACTATACTGTACTTCTACTGTAAACATACTATACTGCACTTCTACTGTAAACAGATATTAGACTGTACTTCTACTGTAAAAAGATAATATAGTGTACTTATACTGTAACAAATATACTATACTGTACTTATACTGTAAAAAGATAATATACTGTACTTGTACTGTAAATATATAATATACTGTACTTCTACTGTAAACAAATACTATACTGTACTTATACTGTAAACAGATACTATACTGCACTTCTACTGTAAAATATACTATACTGCACTTCTACTGTAAACAGATACTATACTGTACTTATACTGTAAACAGATATTATACTGTACTTCTACTGTAAAGATATACTATACTGTACTGTACGTCTACTGTAAAAAGATGCTATACTGTACTTACACTGTAAAACATACTATAATGTACTTCTACTGTAAAAAATAATATACTGTACTTATACTGTAAACAAATAATATACTGTACTTCTACTGTAAACAGATACTATACTGCACTTCTACTGTAAACAGATACTATACTGCACTTCTACTGTAAACAGATACTATAATGTACTTCTACTGTAAAATATACTATACTGCACTTCTACTGTAAACATATAATACACTGTACTTCTACTGTAAACAAATACTATACTGTACTTATACTGTAAACAGATAATACACTGTACTTCTACTGTAAACAGATACTATACTGTACTTCTACTGTAAAATATACTATACTGCACTTCTACTGTAAACAGATACTATACTGTACTTCTACTGTAAAACTATACTATACTGCACATCTACTGTAAACAGATACTATACTGTACTTCTACTGTAAACAGATACTATACTGTACTTCTATTGTAAACAGATACTATACTGTACTTCTACTGTAAAAATATACTATACTTCTACTGTGCTAAGACCCTATATTTCTACAGTGAAAATATATGACTACACAGGACAGAATGTTGCTTACTGTTTACTCATCAGATATCTCTATACTCTGCGTCCCACAGAGCCCTCTTCACTCGCTGGAGCGACTCAGAGAAAGCAGTCTACACTATCCCTGGGGTGTCCACGGGTATGATGCAGCTCATCATAGAGTACTCCTACACACGCTTTGTGCTGGTGACAGCAGAGAACGTGGAAGAGCTTCTGGTGGCTGCAGACCAGCTTCGCGTCACTGGCATAGTAGGGGCGTGCTCTGACTTCCTAGAAGGCCAGCTGTCTCTGGAAAACTGTGTCGGCATCTGGAGGTTGGCGGACATCTACAACTGCCCTGACCTGAGGCGCAAGGCCCATCTCTTCATCGTGTGCCACTTTGAGGAGATGCTGCACGTCTCACAGGAGTTTGTGGAGCTGTCCCCGCAGCAACTGGTGGACATCATCGAGAGGGATGACCTGAACGTGAAGAGCGAGGAGACGGTGTTCGAGGCCGTCCTCCGTTGGATCGACCACTCCCGTGAGGAGCGTAAAACACACATCCCTTTGCTGCTGCCCAATGTAACTAATTGTATTACTGTGCATTACATTAAAACAACACTAGGTTCCCTAGTACAGTGGTTCTCAAACACTTGGGTCCAAACTGTTCCCTAGCAACAGAATTCCAGTGAAACCGTCTACAACTAGGGATGCTCGATATTGGCTTTTTTACCGATACCGATATACCGATATTGTCCAACTCTTAATTTCCGACACCGATATCAACCGATATCAACCGATACCGATATATGCAGGGTTTCCCCCACAACATTTTTTAATAATTTCAGGTAATTAACATTACATATCTCTTGTTGTGGAATTAACACAACATTATGCATACTTTTGACAATAAATAAAATCAGAATTTGTTCTTACTTGCTTGCCTGGGTAAATAAAGGTTATAGAAATAAAAAATAATAATAATAAAAAAAATTGAAAACCGATACCGATATTTTCCGATATCACATTTTAATGCCGATATCGGCCGATAATATCGGTAGGCCTATAATATTGGACATCCCTATCTACAACCGATGTCTAAGTTGTACCCGCTGTCTGCTTGGCTCTTCCCAGGTTCGCATGGGCTTGATGAGGCCTGACTACTGACTGCAGGCCTCTCATCCTCAGCGTCCTGAACCCCCCTGGCTCCGACAGGCTCCCAAACCCCCTGACCCGCCCACGCCTGCCCCAGGATGTCCTATTGGCCATCGGAGGTGGTCGTGGCGGCAGCACCACCATGGAGGCTTACGATATCCGAGCCGGTGGATGGATGGACGTGAGTGTTGAGGAGGAGAGAACCCGGTGGTACCACGGCACCGCTTATCTCCACGGTCTGGTCTACTGCGTCGGCGGCTATAAGTTCTCAACAGTGTCTCAAGAGGCTCTCAACAGTGTGCGCAGGTTCAACCCTGTCACTCGCAGCTGGCTGCAGGCGGCTCCCATGCACTCACGCCGCTATTACATCAGCGTGGTCGTGTTGGACGGCTGTATTTACGCCATGGGAGGGTGGGACGGACATGTGGAACTGAACACCGCCGAGCGCTACGAGCCTGAAACCGACCAGTGGACAGTGATCTCACCCATGCTGGAGCACAGGCGCCGCGCCGGGGCAGCAGCCCTCCAGGGCAAGGTGGGTGGAACTGAGGGACACAGGGTGCTAGATGAACACAAGGAACGTTAGATCAGAAATCATAAATGTCTTTATTGCCAAATAAGCTTGCACATACAAAAGATGTGTCTGGGTCCTTTGGTGCATCAACATTAACAGACAATTAAAGTAGAATGAAATCAAATGGAATATATAAACTAAATTATAATATTCTTTCTTATTACAGGCTTACATCTGTGGTGGAAGGTATCTGCTCACAGCTGAGTGCTACAGCCCAGACACCGACCAGTGGACTCTGATCGCCCCCATGAGCAGCAGGCGTTACGCAGTGGGAGTCGCTGCATACGGAGGACTAGTCTATGCGGTAGGTGCCCCACGGAGACAAATGCTTTATACTAGATATTTCTATAGATATGTATCATTTGACTTGCAATGCTGCTGTGATGCCCTCATTTCCCTAAATTGATTAATACAGTGTCTGCCTGCCTGAGCCACACACTAAAACATTCCTCTCATGTGTCCTGTCCTCAGGTGGGAGGGTGTGACGGTAGAAACTGCCTGCGTAGCGCGGAGGCCTACAGCCCCTTGACTGACTCCTGGAGCGCCCTGCCCGACATGCTGATCCCCCGCCACAGCTTTGGCATCGCGGTGCTGGACGACCTGCTCTTCGTGGTCAGAGGCTACACTGATGGCTTCACCGCCCTCTCCAACGTGGAGTGCTACGACCAGAGCAGCAACAAGTGGACAGTAGCCGAGGACATGAAGACCCGGCGCGGTGACGTAAGCTGCTGCATAATGCATGGCCTGCCATTTTACATGAGCCAGTACGCTGCTCCCCGTGGAGGAGGAGGAGGAGGAGGAGGAGGAGGAGGAGGAGGAGGAGGAGGAGGAGGAGGAGGAGGAGGCAGCAGGGGATCCATCTAAGAACCTTAAACATTTATTAGAGACCATTGCTGTTTACATAATGGATTAAGATGCAATCACTCAGTGACAGCCGGGGTCCACTTTCCCATAATGCATGCTGAACCCCATCTGCACACAAATGTGCATGCACACAAATGTGCATGCATGCACACACACACACACACACACACACACACACACACACACACACACACACACACACACACACACACACACACACACACACACACACACACACACACACACACACACACACACACACACACACACACACACACACACACACACACACACACACACACACACACACACACACACACTTGTTGTGGCACTAGCAATGCTACTCTCTCCACCTTCAAAAAGAAAAAAGCAAGAGCACAACATATTTTTCTATTTACTATTATAATACAGTTAACCACTCTCTCCTGTAAGGGCCTTTCTTTTTCTTTGTTTTATCCCTCTCTCCTCCACCCTTTTTCTTTCTTCCACTGTCCATCTTGACATCAACGTTAATTGACTTTCGCTCTACTGTATCTCTCCCGAGTCCCTCACTACCTGGCTCATTGCCTGGCTGTTAAGGGCTCTACATGCTACAGCAACTGCAACGCACCTGCAACACAACATCAGCGCGACTTCAACGCAACATGTTGCAGAGGGTGTTGTAGAGTGTGTTGTGAGGATGTTGCGTACCTCTCCCCAAAATCTAATCTGAACAACCGTTGCGTTGATGTTGCGTAGCAGTGATTGGTTGGTTAGCGAATGGGGGCGGGGCTGTCATAGAATAATATTGGTCCCGCAGGGAGGAATACTATCCTCGAGTTAATGTAATTTATACAAATGGAAGTATTGATTTTGCCGTAACGAATCATTAAAAAAATATTCCGTTAACTGGAATATGTTCGTTTCTTACACATATGTTGGATTATGTAATTGGTTTGTCATGACAAACCAATAAGAAATCGCAAATTAACCGGTGGTTATCCTATATTATACAACGGCATGCAAATTTCTCGATTCTGATTGGCCATTTACACGTCTTTATTGGCAACAATCCACGGTCCTGGGCTCAGGACCCGCCCACAACCGAATCACATATCACTCCCCGGCTCACTCCGGGAGAAAACAAGATCGCGGACAACAAATGGTTATGTTGAAAGCACCATAACGACTAAATATGAAGCGATTCTGTCAAGGGGAATGTGTTAGTCCTTTAAACAATGTTGGATGATGTAATTGATGGGTCTTGAGTCAATCTAGAACAAAAGAAAAATCGCGGATTGATTGATTGATTAATTGATTGATTTAAATTTCTTCCTTCCTACTTTCTACTGACTGCAGCGTTCTCTCTCACACTGTCCGACGCTGGCGTACCCACAAACACACACACACACATACACACACACACACACACACACACACACACACACATACACACACACACGCACGCACACACACACACACACACACACACGCACACACACACACACACACACACACACTCCTGTCTGCAACAGCGGGGGAGTCAGACTGAGAGAGAAGCAGCACTGTTTTAAGTGAGCATGGTCTATTGAATTGATTGATTGGTTGATTGCTAATTTTATTACTGTACCCCTGGTTTCCAACTGGTTAAGTTTAGGCTAAAAGAAATAAATAAAAAAATAGGGCGAAGAAAACGTTTTTTTCCTATAGGGCAAAGAAAACGTTTTAATTTGTTTTACCTACTTTATATAGAAGCATCTAAGAATGAAGTTCTATGGAAAGTAGGTCTGCATTCCCTTAACAATTGTGTGTATTGAGCCGTACTGTATTGTACCCATTCTGCATCTGGTAATAAAATTTTCAATCAATCATTCCAATAATACACAGTTGGATGTGTTAGTTGGTTGGATGCACTTCAAGCTGCTTCCACATGAGGCAACTTCTCTCAATCATTCCAATAATACACAGTTGGATGTGTTAGTTTGGTTGGATGCACTTCAAGCTGCTTCCACATGGAGGCAACTTGTCTTTTTTGTAGTTGTGGGAACTACTTTTTCTGGCGGATGGTTTTTTCAATAAATCTTCGATTAATGTGTGTTTATTGTATAGAAATAAGGTTGGATGAATCTGGCAGTTGTATAAAAGCTTTACACCACTTGTAGTCGTGATTTGTGACCAATAAACCATGCCTAGGGGGGTCTAACGACCCTCGGCTGCGCCTCGGGCCTAACGACCACCCCTAGGCATGGTTTATTGGTCACAAACCACTCCTGCGCGTGATGTAATGCTTAAGCCCTAGTATGTACATTTCAACAGGGGACTTCCATAGCATACGCCTTCAAATCCTCTTACCTTGACGATTAAAGTTATTCCCATGGCTAGAGCTGCCGCGATTACCGCATTACCGCAGTATCGCTGTTACATCACGCCCACCGCAGAGTTAGGCTGAATACCGCATCACTGCTGTTTTTTATAATAATAATAAAGTACCCTGCTCTCGTTGGGCTTGCGGCTCTGCAGATATACCCTACTCCTCTGTCGAGGTTCCAAGCGACCTTATTGGGTACCAGAAAAGTCACGTGAAACACTGCAGACCACTGATTGGTCAGAAGAGAGACGCGTCACATGTTGGAGCGTCCTGCAGTGTGTTACCACCAATCGGCAAGCGCGTATTAGTTTTTTACGTCCTGAATGTCAGCCATTGATCAGAGCTCACAACACGGCTAATACATTAGCTCGCCGCCGGAGTGGATTACCATCGCTCCTCAGGAGTACTAAATTTTACTGCAACGAATGTTATAATAAAAGCCCTTCGTTCTATACACTTGTCTGATTGAAAACTTTATTAACAGACTGCAGAATGGGCACAACTCGGCACGCTTTGAGCAAAGAAAGGAACTGAGATATGAATTGAGTAATGCTTGCCTTGCTATGGTCCGGTAAATACGCTGATGTTATTGAACGTGTAACTATATAACGTTAATGCCACAAAATGAATGCCTTTGTTAATCATAAGTAGTAACTTTATAATAATAAGAAGAAGAAGAAAGGGTCGGGGGGGTAACCGCCGGGCGCTACCACCCCTGCCCGCGGCACCGAGTGAACGGCGCACGACAAGAGGGGAGACTTCGAATCAGTGTTTCACTTTCAATAACGAATGCGTGCTTGCCGAATCCCAAACAATATTCATGCTGCAAAGTCATCCTCTAAAGATAGACATTTAGACTAGAGGCAGGCTATATGCTATAAAGAGTAGACTACTAATAATAAATAAAAAATTTGTGTGTGTAGTAATAACCGTGGCGGTAGGAAATATTTCGCAAATTTGTGCGGTAAGGAAAAAAAACATCAATACCGCGGCAGCTCTACCCATGGCTGGTGTTGATATTTTACGATGCCAGTTTGTGAGAATTCGTTGTAGACAGCCAGCTAGCGTTGATGCTATTCAATGCTATCATACCCAACTATCGTTAATGCCATTTAGAATTTATTAACATAGCTACAACAAGACAGTAACGTTAATATAACACAGTAACGTTAATATAATTACATGCATCATTGTTTACAATGAACGGTGGGGCTAATCGAAAGGACTGGACACAGACAAGTTAAACAGCAATCAATTAATTTAATACAACAGCTAGGGCTGACCTTCAAAGCTTTTTTTGGCAATCGAAGCTTCGGGGCCGAGCTTCAATTTTAATTCGAAGCTTCAAAAAAGATATACATTTTTTATTTTTTTTAATAATTTTATTTTTATTTTTATTTTTTTTAAATCTTATGTTGTGGGACTTGTACAGCACTTTCGTAAACGTTGTTGTTTTTAAATGTGCTCTATAAATAAAGTGGATTGGATTAATGAATTAAGTAGCCCCTTTCGTGACTGTGACGCAGCCAACAAGGTTTCACTTGGCTGTGTGATTTAATTCAAGGTGGATCGCTGTTGTCATTTGAACAACTTCAGATTTCATGGGAACTACCAATCCCCCAAATCAAGAATGTTTAAGATGAATGAAGTAAGATTTTGATTATTTGAAATATGGCCTGTGTAGACTAAACTATGCACAGAATTATGTCAGTCTACAAGGTCCGGATTCTACATGGTCCGGCAATGTAGACCTTGTAGACTCTACTACAGACCAATTATCAGTGAATGTTCATGCATTTTTAAGAAGGGCTACTTCCAAAAAAAAACAAAGAACTCACCGAAACATCTCAGTAGTACCTTATCTAAATGTTCTATTTCATATATGGAGATTCATATTTATTTATGTATTGCATGCATTTCTACATTTTATTTCCTATTTTGTTTATTCATCCCAGTATCTTTCTTTCTTATGTGTGGAATTCTACAATGCATGTAGGTGTATATGTGTTTGAGGATGATATCCTTCAAACAGGCAATAGTGATGATATAATTTGGGCAGTGCTGAGCTGGGTTACTTTCCTCCAGTGTATTTGTCCCCCGGCCCCACCCAATGGCCCCATGCACGCGCACACACACACACACACACACACACACACACACACACACACACACACACACACACAAATCGAAGTTTTTTTTTAACTTCGATTTTTTTTAATGTTCGAAGCTTGTGCCATCGAACGAAGCTTCGAAGCTTCGAAGTATTTAAGACAGCCCTAACAACAGCTAACGTTAAAACTAGGCTTGGGCGGTATGACGGTATTACGGTATACCAGGGTATTTAGAAATCCCGACGGTATTGAAAACCAATACGTCAAAATCACAAGATCCGTTTCAGTTTATATTACAGTGAAACAGAGTTTTAACAGTGGTTGGTTGTAGTGCACTGCACACACGCGCCAGCAGAGGGCGAGACCAGTCCTCAGTCACTAGTCGAGCGAGCCGCAGAGCTGGTTGTCTACACACACAGGAGGAGGAGGGGAAACCCCGCTTCACTTATGTACTTATATCTGTTTGTAATCCATGTTTATGTTTAATATTGCTTTGGCAACATGTAGAAGTATGTCATGCCAATAAAGCCATTTGCATTGAATTTAATTGAAAACATTTAGAGACACACAGAGAGAGACACAGAGTGACACACAGAGAGAGACACACAGTGAGAGGGAGACATAGAGACACAGAGAGAGAGAGGGAGACAGAAAGAGACACAGAGAGAGAGAGAGAGAGAGAGAGAGAGAGAGAGAGAGAGAGAGAGAGAGAAAGAGACACACAGAGAGAGAGAGACACACAGAGAGAGGGAGACAGAAAGAGACACAGAGAGAGAGAGAGGGAGAGAGAGAGAGAGAGCGAGAGAGAGAGAGAGAAAGAGAAAGAGAAGAGAGAGAGAGAGAGAGAGAGAGAGAGAGAGAGAGAGAGAGAGAGAGAGAGAGAGAGAGAGAGAGAGAGAGAGAGAGAGAGAGAGAGAGAGAGAGAGAGAGAGAGAGAGAGAGAGAGAGAGAGAGAGAGAGAGGGAGGGAGATAGAGAGAGAGACACAGAGAGAGGGAGACAGAAAGAGACACAGAGAGAGAGAGAGACAGAAAGAGACACACAGAAAGAGAGAGACACACAGAGAGAGGGAGACAGAAAGAGACACACAGAGAGAGAGGACAGAGAGAGAGGGGGAGACAGAGAGAGACACAGAGAGAGGGAGACAGAAAGAGAGAGGGGAGAGTTGAGTTCCCACTACAGTTTCCTGTTCGCTCCACCCCCCACCCCCGCCCTCCAGCCCCCACCCCTTCCTAATAGACAGTCTCCTCCCCTCTGTATGTATATAATCTCTCCCCACCATATGTATATTTCTCTCCCACCCTCCCACCCCCTCCTAATGTACAGTCTCCTCCCCACCATATGTATATATTGTCTCCCCACCATATGTATATTTCTCTCCCACCCACCCACCCCTCCTAATGTACAGTCTCCTCCCCATCATATACTCTGTCAGGATCTATGGGTAACAGTACTGTATATTTGCATATCGTATATGTCACAAATGTAACAGTACTATATACCTGTTTGTCATGTATGTCCCTATGCCATAAATGTCATGATGTCATGTATGTTGTGTAATGTCATAAATGTCACTATGAATTGAAAATGGGGGACCCTGATGTAAACAAGACAAACGTCTTTCTCTGGTCTGCATCCCCTTAACAATTGTGTGTATTGAGCCGTACTGTATTGTACCCATTCTGCAATCTGTTAAATAAAGTTTTCATTCATTCATTCATTCATTCATTCATTCATTCATTCATTCATTCATTCATTCATTCATTCATTCATTCATTCATTCATTCATTCATTCATTCATTCATTCATTCATTCATTCCACCTCTTGTCTGACTCGAATTATAGGAAATAAACATCAGAGTTGCTACACTCCTCTTCGACCGACACCGAACGACACGCGCCGGCTGTAAAAGACTCCGGATAAAACCCACAGCTCGTACTGAAGGAGTAGGACTAGCTTTAGACAAACACAGGAAGGAATAGTGATCAAACAGTGACTTCAACCAGCTGCTGACTGAATCTAAGTAAGTTTATAACAATCGTCATTCAAAGTGAAAGTAAACTTCAGGGAGCATTCCAGAGGAGGGAGTGTTACTGAGAGACTAAATGGCTTCGTCTCATTGTGAAGAGGATCTGTCTTGTCCTGTGTGCCGTGACATCTACACAGATCCTGTCCTCTTGTTGTGTAGCCACAGCTTCTGTAAAGCCTGTCTGCAACAATACTGGAGAGACAGAGAAGACAAGAACTGTCCACTTTGTAGGAAAGTCTCTTCAATTTTAAATCCTCCTCGTAACTTGGCTTTGAAGAACCTGTGTGAGGCCTTCAGGGAGAGAAGCCAGGGAGCTCCAGCAGGTTCTGTGGAGTATCACAAGGTATTGCAAAATTATTATTATATTAATTTATTCAATCTTTAATTATACTCAATAAATACACAGAGTAATTATACAAATGTACAGTGTTGTCACGTTGTTAATGAATACAGAAACATTAGACAATCAGAACAATTAGATGGGATTAGATTCAGACACTGATGTTGGAGTTGATTTATTTTTGTCCACAACGTAGGAGTTGTGAGATTCAATGTCAGTGTGGGAGTCAATGTCAGTGTGGGAGTCAATGTCAGTGTGGGAGTCAATGTCAGTGAGGGAGTCAATGTCAGCATGGGAGTCAATGTCAGCGTGGGAGTCAATGTCAGTGTGTGAGTCAATGTCAGTGTGGGAGTCAATGTCAGTGTGGGAGTCAATGTCAGTGTGGGAGTCAATGTCAGTGTGGGGAGTCAATGTCAGTGTGGGAGTCAATGTCAGTGTGGGGAGTCAATGTCGGTGTGGGAGTCAATGTCAGCGTGGGAGTCAATGTCAGTGTGGGGAGTCAATGTCAGTGTGGGAGTCAATGTCAGTGTGGGAGTCAATGTCAGCGTGGGAGTCAATGTCAGCGTGGGAGTCAATGTCAGTGTGGGAGTCAATGTCAGTGTGGGGAGTCAATGTCAGTGTGGGAGTCAATGTCAGCGTGGGAGTCAATGTCAGTGTGGGAGTCAATGTCAGCGTGGGAGTCAATGTCAGTGTGGGAGTCAATGTCAGTGTGGGAGTCAATGTCAGTGTGGGAGTCAATGTCAGTGTGGGAGTCAATGTCAGTGTGGGGAGTCAATGTCAGTGTGGGAGTCAATGTCAGTGTGGGAGTCCATGTCAGCGTGGGAGTCCAGGGTGGCCTGGGTGGCAAACGTACTCCAGTCCGTGTGTTGAAACCGGTGCTACAGCTCAGAGTCCTCAGGGGGGAGACTTGTATCTTTCAAGTGAAATGTATAATGAATGAATGAATTCCATTGCAGAAGAAGCTCCAGGCTCCACTGAAGGTCAGGACTGGTCTCTCTTCAGTTCATAGGGAATGATGGATGTTTAGTACATTTACATAACATTTAATGTTTAACTTGATCTGTCTTTACCTCCATAGAACTACAAGACCACACTGAACAGGTAAGTGATTTATCTCTCTGTTTCTTGCTCTCTCTGTCTCTTTTTCTTTCTCGCTCATCTCTATCTCTTTCTATCTTTCTCTTTCTTTCTCTCCTCTGACTATTTTCTCTCTTTCTTTCTCTCTCTCTCTCTCTCTCTCTCTTTATAGACAGGGTACATTTTCAGAAAATCATAACCCTGAAGGCATTTCGTGTTTATTTTTGGTACACAACATTTCTAGGGGTATTAAGGGGTGCTGAATCCAAATCTGTTGTATACCAAGCTCAAAAATGTCAAATAAGGCCTCAAAATTGAGAAATCCAACATGGCCGCCAGCGCCAGGCTGAAATCTATTTAAGTGCATATCTTTTTGACTAAACAAGGTAGAAACATGAATGAAATGTGTTTTTATATGTTTGCATACATGAGGAATTTAAAATCATATCCTGATTTTAGATCAGTTGTGAAAATGTTGCTTGAAACTCATATTTATAGCAGAAACGGTGGTCGTTATTGATGCATAACTCATCAACCAAATAAGAAAGAAAAGCAGGATGATCCCAGGCCATGGATTTATTCATCAAACTCTTTTCTCTTGATTTTTTTTAATCAACATGTAATTTATGCAAATTAGATAGTCCTTAATATGCGTACAGTAGCTTAGGTACAGTCATTTATTGTCAGTCATCAATCGTATTCAGGCAGGTGTCGCAGGTGTCTTGCAGTTGCATGATTCATCCAATGCCACTTTTCCAGAATAGAATAGAATAGATTATAATATATATTAAAATATTATTTTACCATATCAATATAAGTGAAGGTTCAAGTTTCTTTATTAGTTATCATACAGAATACAGAATACTTTGCATGAAATGTTTCTTTCTGTGTTGCTCCTGAGAGTGTGCTAGATAATAACAAGATAGTATAAAATAAGTATAATAAGTATAAAATAGAAAGTCAAGAAGTCAAGTACGTAAACAAGTGTAAACAACAAAATTGTTCAGTGTTTCTATATATACAGTATGTACAGCTGGTACAAAAATGGTGAGGTATAGCTTAGCTTGTGGTGCCACCTTGTAGTGGTGAGGTGCAATAAGGAATGAGAATGATGTGCAATTTCCTTACCAATAATATAAATATAAAGTGTAAATTGTGTCTAAAGTGGTAAAGTGGGTGATACAGTGTGTTGTTTATTTAAGTGAGTTGAGTGTATGTGCGCTGTGGGTGTGTTGATGGTTTGCTTATTGTTCATTGTTCATTCATTGAGCATCCTGATGGCCTGGGGATAGAAGCACCTTCTGAGTCTCTCTGTGCTTGCCATGGAGACTCCGGTATCGCTTGCCTGATCGCAGCAGTTCAAAGAGGCAGTTGTTTGAGTGGCTGGAGTCTTTGATTATTCTCTTAGCCTTGCCCATGCACCGCTTGTTGTAAATGTCTTGGAGAGTGGGAAGCCCACCTTCAATTGTGCGTTCGGCTGAACGGGCCACTCTCTGTAGTCTGCTGCGGTCTTGTGCAGTGCTATTCCCAAACCAGGAGGTGATAT
This sequence comes from Notolepis coatsorum, assembly GCF_963971535.1. Classification (NCBI taxonomy): domain Eukaryota; kingdom Metazoa; phylum Chordata; class Actinopteri; order Aulopiformes; family Paralepididae; genus Notolepis; species Notolepis coatsorum. The sequence goes on along the minus strand of NW_028170913.1, from coordinate 48,321 downwards.
TGCCAGTCAGGATGCTCTCTATTGTGCATGAGTAGAAGTTCTTGAGGATCTTCTGACTCACGTTGAACTTCCTTAAGCGCCTAAGGAAGTAGAGGCGTTGTCGTGCCTTCTTGATAACACTGTCAATGTGTGTGGTGTGGTCCATGTCAAGTCCTCGGATATGTGGACTCCGAGGTACTTAAAACTGTTCACTCTCTCAACTGGTGCCCCGTCGATGCTGAGGGGGCTGTAGTCCCTGACCCCGACCTCCTAAAGTCCACAATCATCTCCTTTGTTTTGCTGATGTTCAGGGAGAGGCTGTTCTCTTGACACCATCCCGCTAGAACCTTAACCTCTTCCAGGTAGGCCCTCTCATCGTTTGCAGAGATCAGGCCCACCACTGATGATTGTGTTGTTGTTCCGCTGTGCCACACAGTCATGTGTGTACAGGGAGTGGAGGAGGGGACTCAGGACACAGCCCTGGGGGGCCCCTATGTTGAGAGTGCTGGATGAGGAGGTGCAGTTGCCTGCTCTCACCACCTGGGGTCTGCCCATCAGGAAGTCCAAGACCCACTGGCAGAGGTCATAGTTCAAGCCCAGGTCCCTGAGCTTGGCTATGAGTTTGGAGGGGACTATGGTATTGAATGCTGAGCTGTAGTCGATGAATAGCATTCTCACATAGTTCCCCTGCCTCTTGTCCAGGTGTGATGCTGCTGTGTGCAGCACATGGGCTATGGCGTCCTCCGTGGACCTGTTGGGGCGGTATGCAAATTGCAGGGGGTCCAGGTTGATGGGGAGGGAGGAACAGATGTAGCCCTTCACTAGCTTCTCAAAGCACTTCATGGCTATGGAGGTGAGAGCTACAGGGCGGTAGTCGTTGAGGCAAGCTGGCTTGGATTTTTTGGGTACAGGGATAATGGTGGACTTCTTCAGACAGGTGGGGATGACAGCCTGTTCTAAGGACAGGTTAAATATGTCAGTGAATACCGGGGCCAGTTGGTCGGCACATACTTTTAGGACGCGGCCGGGGATACCGTCCGGACCTGCTGCCTTCCTGATATTCACTTTCTTAAACATCCTCCTCACCTCATGTTCTGTTATCCTGAACACTGAGTCTCCATCAGCAGTGCCCCCCCCCCCTCCTCCATTGCAGTGGTTTGTAGGCTGGTGCTGTTATTCCCAGCCTCAAACCTTGCATAGAAGGTATTGAGATCATTTGCCAGTTGGATGTCACTGTTCAGTTTGAGGGAGGTGCCTTTGTAATCTGTCATCGTTCTGAGGCCCTGCCACATAGCTCTAGAGTCAGCCTGTTCATATTGAAGTTCAATTGAATCCCTGTAGCGCCTTTTTGCTTCTATTACTGTCCTCCTAACATTGTATCTCACCACCTTGTGGTCATTCATGTTGCCTGTCACAAGCCTGGCGTTGTATGCTGAGGTGCGCGCCTTCAGAGCTTCACGGACAGATTTGTCTACCCAGGGCTTTTGGTTTGGGTAAACTCTAATTGTGGTAGAGGGGATTGTTTCTTCTACCAAAGTACAAACAAAGTCCAGCACTGTTTCCGTGTAGTCATTAATATTATCTGTGTTATCGCGGAACACCCCCCAGTCTGTACATTCTAGTGCAGCTTGGAGCGTCTCCTCCGACGCCACCGTCCAGCGCTTCACCTCTCGCGATACTACAGGAATGCGCTTGAGACTTTGTTTATACTGCGGTACAAGAAAGATGGCGTCGTGATCTGACTTGCCGAAAGGACTGGCAGCATGTGATTTTTAACCGCTCTTAAATTGCGAGTAGCAATGGTCTAAAATATTCCCGCCTCTGGTAGAAGAAGTCACATGCCGGTAGAATTTTGGCAGCACTTTTCTCAGATTAGCGCTATTGAAATCACCCACAACCACAATAGCAGCGTCAACGTTAGCTGCTTGGAGCTTGTTTACCTCGTTGTGGAGCTTGGAGAGCGCGTCGCCTGTGTTTGCTTGTGGTGGAATATACACTCCGATCAGAATGACCGACGTTAATTCTCTCGGGAGAAAGAATGGCCGGCACTTGATGGATATATACTCCAGGTTTGGGGAGCAGTGGTTTGAAAGCTCCTTCACGTTGCCTGGATCACACCAATTGTTGTTCAACATGAAAGCTATTCCACCTTCCCGCTTTTTACCGGAATCTTCCTCTGTACGTTTGAATACTTGTTACAGTAATCCTTACAGTGACAGCTTATTCACACTCTTCCTCAGTGTTCCGGCAGGTGTTGACTTTCTTACAGTTGCATGCTTCGATACATGCCATGTGACTCTTCCTGAATAGAATAGAGTAGAAGATAATTAAAAGATTATAGCCAGCTCCCGTATATTCGAACACATGATACAATTGTCCTTACAGTGATTTATTCTGTTCCTTCATTCCTTTTTTTCTCTCTGTTATAGGCATTATGTTCACAATTCTGTTAACGACAAACAGTCTAGAGTATACAGTCTTGCAGGTGGATGTAGAGATGTAGAGATCCAGCTTTCATGTAGAGATGCGTACATCGGATTCTGTCATAGTGAGCCAAGAGTAGAAGCAGCACATCTGTGTCACGCGCTGACATGACGATTGTTTCCACTGGAGCCTGGATGAGAAAATCAGACGTGTATCAGCTTCCTCATGGTCAGCACTCAGAGAGGAGACTTCAAGATCTGGATCTGTTGACTTGACAGTTGTCGCTTCAGCAAACCTCTCTGATACTACAACTACAGGTTCATCATCCGGGCTGTGTTCTATCAGGTGGTTTGAGAGTAGTTGAGCGATATCTGATTTGTTGTCTTCAAGGGCCATGAAGCTCGACCAATCGGCAGGAAGTGGAACAGACTTGTTTTTGATTTCACGACGTACTGGTCTGTGGCGCTGTTTGCGTTTCACCCTTGTGCCTGTTTTGATGGATTGGTCATGGTATCTGTCAAAGACGACATCTACCCTCTGGTATTTTGCTCCCATCTTCAACACAGTGTCAATGAACTTGTTGGCATAGTCACCAAATGTTGTAGTGTCAGGTGGCTTTCCGAGTGCCATTACCAGAGCTTGGCCATCAATGACCAGGCAGCTGGGTCCCTGAAGGGTAAGATCTGCAGGGGTTTTAACTTGTTTCGTCAGTATATTTGCTAACACAGACTTGTTGGTGGAATGTAGACTCCCGTTAGTTGTGGCCAGAGATGGCGTGATGGGCATGAGCTCATGCTGGAGGATATTGTCAAGGTCTACCTTACGACCTGCTCTGTAAGCTGTGATGAGCCTTTGTAGAATCTGCCTGTCCACTTTGATGGTGTTTTGCTTGTTCTTGGAAAGTTGCACAACTTCATACAAAGAGGCAAATGTCTTGGCTTTGTTCTTTCGAATGGGTGATTTCAGGTTCAGGTGCTGGTCACTACCTGGAGGTTCACACAAACGTTTGTCCACAAACATGTTCAGTTGTGCCTGTCCAAGGTGTTCTGCGCCAAGTATGGATTCTTGAATCTCCGGTGTGACTACGTCCTTGTTGATGTATGTAAGAAAACTTACAAAAGCACATTTAATTCAGGTTTGTACCTTGTGTAGTCACACTTAACTCATTAAGCCCCACCATTTATTTTTAGAAAATTCGCCTAAAACATCATGCTTACATTAAAATGCTTATATATCCAGATCTATAAGAGCTACTTGCATAAACTTGGTGCCTGAAGAAAGCTAAGACTTGTGGGATTCTAATGTTGGTGTCCTACACTGTACAGTTATTACCAAATTGCTGTCGTATTCCTGCAAACACTGAATAAATGTCATTTTTGTATCCTCACCTATACAAAGATTACAGTTAGACAGTCAAAAACACCCTGTTACTCATGGTTGCACCCCAGCTATATTCCTACTCTCTTCCTCCATAGGTGCAGATGTTCTGTGCAAAGTTTCATGTCAGTAGAATAAAAACTGTGGGTTTAGCACCTGTTTTTGTGGAGAGAGGGCCTGGTGCTGGCGGCCATGTTGGATTTCTCAATTTTGAGGCCTTATTTGACATTTTTGAGCTTGGTATACAGCAAATTTGGATTCAGCACCCCTTAATACCCCTAGAAATGTTGTGTACCAAAAATAAACACGAAATGCCTTCAGCACTTTATACAAGCACATTTTCTGAAATTCTGCCTAGTCTATTTAATATGTTATTATTGATGCTGACGTTATTAGGTGGAGGTGTCAGGGCGTGCTCCTGTGACAGGTCCGTTGTTGTGTTGTGGAGTGGAAAGAGGAAGAAAACCGTTATGTTGATGATCAGATATTAATTATCCCATGATTTTATTTTACTATAGTTTGAAAGTATAGGCGGACTATTCCTCGGTTACATTGGTGGCAGTGGTGGGATTGTTTCCTGCATTAGTGTCCAGCGTGAGAAGTAAAGGGAATGCAAGAATGAATTAGAGATGACTTAGTTTCAAACTAGTCTCCTCCTCATCTTTCACTTTCAACAATACATTCTGCAAAGTCCAAGCCCACTGCATACAAGACCTGTTGCCCCGCTATTGTTCCATTAAACCCATGCCGTGTGCAGTTACTGCTATCTAGAATGCTGGCTAAGAACAAAATTCAATACAATGTAACGCGAGTGAGGAAATGAATCAAAGCGCTTGCGCTGCACACAGGAAACGGAAATGCACTAATAATAACATGAATTATTCTAAAAGTTATAATTATTTTGCCTCGTCTTAAAATAAAGAGAGATTTCAGCAAGATACAATTTTGTAAACTACATTTCGTGTCGTCGTTTGTAGTCAACGACATTGCATGAATTATTTAGTCACTATTAGTGTCATGTCACATGATCTACATTAATGTGACGTCTTGTCTCGTTGTCGTCAGGGGAAAAAGCTTCATTGACGACCATATTTAGTCATCATTTTCGTAAATTAACACTGATTCGAAGATCATTCAACCTTCTGATGCCGAGACGACAACAAAGAAAATGGTGGAGTGTTTCTAAGGCGACCGAAGCGTAAGCACAGGGGAGCGAGACGAGGCAGACGGAACAGACTAAGGAACGCCGCTTACGGTCCACCTCCGCCGAGCACATGGCTGACCCTCCTCATGCCGGATCAAGCCATCTGCCCGTCCGAATCCTTCTCTGTTTTCCTTGCGGACAGAACGGAGGAGTCTGGAAAGTCCAAATACGGTGGGGTCTGCTTCTTCACCAACAACAAATGGTGCAGAGCCCCAAGGAGATAAAGATTCTCTCCCGCTCCTGCTCGCCAGAGCTGGAACATCTGTCCATTTTATACTGTCCATTTTATCTACCCCGGGAATTCACAGCCATCCTCAGCACAGCCGTCTACATTCCACCTCAGCCTGATACCGGCAGGGCACTAGCTGATCTTCAGGATACGTTGTGCCGGTATCAGATCAAACACCCAGACACAGCCATGGTGGTGGCTGGCGACTTCAACAAGGCAAACCTAAAGAAGGTTATGCCGAACCTCTACCAGCATTTTACATGCTCCACCAGGGGATGGAAGACTTTGGACCATTGCTATACTCCATTCAAGCAAGTTACAAAGCGCTCCCATTCCCTCCGTTTGGGAAATCTGACCACAACGCCATTTTCCTATAATATAAACACCGAGCACATGAAGTGGTGGTGATGCGAGAAGTGACGCGGTGGTCCAAGCAATCAGAGGCCACGTTACAGGATGCACTGGATGACATCGACTGGGACATGTTCCAATCAAGTTCCAGCGATGTCAGTGAGTTCGCGGATACTGTTGTTAGCTTTATAGCAACGCTATAGCTAAGAGTATTGTCCCCACGAAGACGGTTCAGGGCCCTCATTTATCAACAATTCTTAGAAAGTGTTCTATTTTAGTACTTAAGCACATAATTTAGAATGTGTGTACGCACAGAAATATCCGAATTTATCAACCGTGCGTACACGGTACGCTCCTCCGTGTTGATAAATACCATTAGGTTCTACGCTCCATGCTCGTGCACGATTTTAAGTATTTGCATATAGCACCGCCCGTAATTAACCATATACAGTAATGGAACACCCCCATGAAATGTGGAAAAGTGGAGGGAAGCGTGTTATGGAGAAATACGTGACAGGCTGACAGACATGTACACGTACGGTGATGTCGGATATGATATCTATTCATTTAAAGACCATATTAACTAATAAAGACCGTGCTGGAATATGGCTGCCTTTTTCCGTTTTGTTCGATTAATACCCAGGGATTAAAGTTCTCCTAAATTTCTTTCCAAATCGCAACGGATTTTCCGTACATTTTCTACCTGCTGCATATGATTTCTAGAGGCATACAATCTATTTTGATGTCGGTATTGGGTAGCCTATATAAACAATAATACGAGAGCATATACAAGAACAATGAATCTCACTGCCATGTATGATGTAGCCTATACGCCATGTGTAGCTTGCCTATATTAGCTTGCATATTATGTGATCAATACAAACATGAACTTGAATTCCATCATGTCTGTGTGCGGGAGCTCACAAGGCTGTAGTCACAATGTAAATAAGAACATGCACTGAAAAGTTACAGTATGTAGTTGGTTGATTATTTGTATGACAGTCATAAACCCTTGCAAAAAGTATCAGTTTTATTTAATGAATTGAAAACATGCAGCATGCCTTTCCTCCCGGCAGCAACGACATGAATCAGGCAAATGCGCATCACTGAGTGGAATCCCTTTCTATTCACATAACTGCATTTGTGATGGAGCTTTGACAGCTACATGGGTGGTACAGTAATAACAGTCTATTACTTGATCCATCTACAATATCACGATGGACCGTGCCATGTAGCCTATGTATAGCCTGCCTATGTGATCAATAAAAACGCAAACTTGAATCCCATCATCATATTTATATGTTGTGTCTGTCCACTATGTTTATTACTTTGTTATTCCCCCCCCCTATCTATGTAAAGCGACCTTGGGTCTCTTGAAAGGCGCTATATAAAATGAAGCTATTATTATTATTGTTATTATTATTATCACGTCTGTGAGCTCACAAAAAAAAATTTCTTTTACCATATTTAATCGCGTTTGGAGGTGGGTGTTCTGCATCTGCCCCCCCGTGCCAAACAAACAGGCCAACCTCTTGTTCGCGCGTGAGCCCGTTATAATTACACTACTGTCGCTATTTTACAATGAACTATAATGAATTACGGGTCATATGTTGAACACGCCAGTGTTGGAAGTAATGCACGGAAGCTTATTTCCGCATTGCAGACTGCAATAATTCTACCACCGGGCGCCAGGTACGCATGCTCCGAGCTGTGCGTAGATATACGCACAAAGTCAAGCACAAGTTCAATTTGATAAGTCCCACACTTTGCTTAGAAATTATCGTACGCACGGGTTACGCACATATCTGTGCGTACGCAACGTTGATAAATGAGGGCCCAGGTCTTTCCGAACCAGAAATCGTGGGTTGATGACAACTCCATCCGAGTCGCCCTGAACGCACTGCTGCTTACAACGCAGGTATACGCAGCGGCATACAGTCTGCGCTGCGGTGACGGCTGCAACACGGAGATGTGGGAGCAGGCTGGAGTCACAGATGGATCAGAAGGACACCGGGGGCTCATGGCGGGGCCTACGTACGATAACTGATGACAAGGTCAGCCCCGCCTCAGTCGTGAGTGCTGACGCCTCCCTAGCGAACAAGCTCAATTCCTTTTACGCGCGGTTGGGTCGGGCAGTGGCGACACTAGCTCACCAGCTAACGACGTCAGCTGCCGGTTACCGCAACGGGGTGAGTTCCTCCGCTGGGGAAGAGCACACACTCTCAGTGATGCAGCATGACGTGAGGAGAGCGTTTATAGGGGTGAACACTAGGAAAGCTGCAGGCCCAGATGGCGGATACTTACTATAGGTCCTGTGCTAACCAGCTAGCCCCAGTGTTCACCACTATATTCAACCTATCCCTGGCCGAGTCCGTGGTCCCTGCCTGCTTCAAGGTGTCCACTATAATCCCTGTACCAAAAAACTCTTCCCCAGCAGGCCTAAATGACTACAGACCGGTGGCACTCACCTCTATGGTCATGAAATGTTTCGAGAGGCTGGTCAAGGATCACATTTGTGCCTCCCTCCCCAGTGATATGGACCCTTTGCAGTTTGCATACAGGACAAACAGGTCCACTGATGATGCGGTCTCCCAGGTACTGCACAGCACCCTCTCTCACCTTGACCGTCAGAAGGGGGGCTATGTGAGACTGTTGTTCATTGACTACAGCTCAGCGTTCAACACCATAGTCCCCACCAGACTGGTGGACAAGCTGATCGAGCTGGGTCTGAACTCCACTCTGAGCGCCTGGATCCTGGACTTTCTGAGTGAAAGGCCCCAGGCGGTCAGGGTGGGGGGTCAGACCTCCAACACCATCACCCTGAGCATCGGGTCCCCCCAGGGCTGTGTTCTGAGCCCCCTGCTGTACTCACTATACACACATGACTGTGTGGCCAAGTTCAGCTCCAACTCCATAGTGAAGTTTGCGGACGACACAGTGGTGGTGAGGCTGATCTCGGACAACGACGAGAAGGCCTACCGGGAGGAGGTTGAGGTACTGGAACGCTGGTGCCAGGACAACAGCCTGCTCCTGAACATTGGTAAAACCAAGGAGCTGATCGTGGATTTTAGGAGAATACAGCAGGGGGCTTATGATGAATTGAAAATGGGGGACCCTGATGTAAACAAGACGAAAGTCTTTCTCTGGTCTGCATCCCCTTAACAATTGTGTGTATTGAGCTGTACTGTACTGTTTAGTTTAGTTTATTCAGATCCCCATTAGCCATTGCCACAGGCATAGGCTACTATTACTGGGGTCCACACAAATCAATACAATACAATCAATACAATAGAATAAAACAATACACCTCAATAACACATACAAATATTATATAATAAAATATCTAAGTTCACCAATCACACATACCCAAGGCATTTCAAGGCATGCAGTATATGTTACTTAAAGTACAACAATACATCTCAATACAACATACATATAAAAAATCTAAGTTCAACAATCACACATACCCATCTTCTCAATCACCGACTATGTTTACTTAACTGACAGTACCACTCTTTCTTATATGATTTTTAAGGTGTTTTTTAAATGTGTTTTTCTTCAACCCTAGTTAGTGCAGGTGGTAAGGAATTCCATGCAGTCATGGCTCTATACATCACAGTCTTTTTCATTGCATTTGTTCTTGGCATCTTTACAGTACATCTTTCCATTGACACATGCCTGGTGGAGTAACTGTGTCTGTTGATTGTGAATTGGATCTCGTCATAATAGACAAGCAGGTTTTTTGTTCTTCTATGTAACGGATGGTATCGTGAAGCGCAGTCAAGAAGGGCTGGGGTGAGTAGCGGTGCTGTGGGTTAAACTCACTCTCACATCCTCAAAAGACACATAGACCCAGTACTTAGAAGTGGATTCACCTCTTGGTATAGCGGTCTGTGTTGCTGCCTGCGGTGTGGGAGACCGGGGTTCGACTCCCACTCGGGGCATCGAAGTTTGAGGTGACGTTTTCACAACCGTAACATATATTTCTAAAAAACATGATGATATTTACATTTAGTCTTTGTTCTACCATTAACCATGACAGTTTTTCATGCATACTTACTATGTTTGACCTTTTCCTACACTTCAGAGCAAGGCGTGCTGCTTTGTTCTGTGTCATTTGTAGTTTCCCCAGTTTTTCTCTTCCAGCACGTCCCCAGATCCCCGGACAGTAATCCAGATGTGAAAGGATCAGATAACATGGATCACCGACTCTGGAGTTAGGAATTCTGCACATCTTCTAATTAAAGCCAGCCCTCTCCCCATTTTTTTTGTTATGTTATACTGTACCCATTCTGCAATCTGTTAATAACATTTTCAATCAATCAATCAAACACACACACCATTGTGTATAAATGGTAATATTGTGGTTTCAGGTACCTGGGAGTCCACATTGCGGACGACCTGACATGGTCTACTCTACACACACAGACTAGGTGCTCAAAAAGGCTAAGCAGCAATTCAATTGTCCCCGCTTTTTAGTCTTGCACAACCTGAGACAATTAAGGAAGTACAGAGTATCAGGGAAGACACTCCAGTCCTTCTACTCTGGGGCTGTGGAGAGCATCCTGACTGGGAATATCACTGCCTGGTTTTGCAATTGCACTGCCCAGGACAGGAAGGCTCTACAGCAGGGGTGGGCAATTATTTTTCCCGGGGGGCCGAATGAGCAACTGAAAATATGTTGGAGGGCCGGGCCAAAATTCCAAACTCAATTATGCATAATATACATTTTATTTCTATATAAAAAGCAGTAAATGGCATTGTTTTGACGTGTATGTTATTATTTGGAGGTTAGCTTTCAAAAATATAATTTATTCAAATAGAATTTATTTCCAAAATGATAAACAAAATGTGAAACATTAATAACAAAGGGCATGTATGAAAAAGTGCTATACAAATAAAGTTATTATTTTGAGTTTCATATACTATTGAAACAAGGATTTTCTTAGCTTTCTAAAGACATCACATCATCTTATAGCCAAAATAAACAAGACATGTCACTGAACTGTGTAAAGAAAAGTCTCCCAGTTTTGTAGCCTTTTTTACTTTACATGCCTATATTAAACATTTAATGTTTGCAGAACTGTGCAAAAAAAAGAAAAAGAAAAGATCAAGTGTCCCATTTCACTTGTTATATTTCCACATTTTAGTGTTCTTCAGTTCTTATTATTTTTTTTCATTCAGTGTGAGAAATCCAGTCTCTGTTGAGCTTTAACAAGTCCATCAAAGTCAGGTTGCATGTCTGAGGTGGAGATGCGAAGCACAGCTGCCAGATGTTCATCAGTGAGAGAGGATCTGTACCTGGACGTGGTAAACGTCATGACTGAGAATGTCTGTTCCGGTTGATCATTTAGGTCGTACTGCTGTTACTCCAAACTTGGTTTTAATACAAATTCAGCCCCCTGTTATTAATCATGTTATTGATTTTTACACCAATTCAGAGTCTCTATTCAGCCCACTTACTTTTAAAAAGAGAAACGGATTAGGGATCATTCATTGGAATATTAGGAGTTTACAAAAAAATCTTGATCATGTCAAGATACTTGTCATGCAGTCTAACCCCGATATCCTGATTTTAAGTGAAACTTGGCTTAAGAAAGGTGATTCTGACTTGGATGTAACTCTAGACAATTACAACCTGTTTAGAGCGGATAGGACTGGGAGGGGGGAGGGGTGGCTATTTATGTAAAGTCTATTTTTTCTGTGACTATTTTAAACACTGTAACAATTCCAAAATGTTTTGAAATCCTTGTTTTAAACATTTATTTGGGACCCAATAATTCTGTTAATGTGACTGGAGTCTATAGACCCCCATCAGCCGATGTTAACTCTATTGATAGGATAGCAGAGTTACTATCTCAGTACTCAAATGTTGAACTGATAGTTCTAGGGGATTTTAATATTGATTGGCTTAGTAATGATTCAAACCATCTTAGAGACATTAGTAGTAGCATTGGCTTATCTCAGTTGGTTACTGAACCCACCAGGCCAAATCTAAAAGATTATTCTAGGTCAAGTATAATTGACTTAATGTTTTCTAATAAGACTGATAAAATTAGTGCTTGTGGTGTTTTTGAATTAGGTGTTAGTGATCACTCTCCTATAGCTTGTGTTAGAAACTCTCGATTAGAGAAATCACAGTCTCGCATTATTAACAAAAGGAATATGAAAAACTTTAGTGATCAGGCTTTTCTAATTGACCTATTCCATAGCGACATCCACTACACATTGGAGATTCCCGATGTCGAAGTAGCACTCAACTTTTTTTCAAAAACATTTCTCTCAATTGCTAATAAACATGCACCTTATAAAAGGCTTAGAATAAAAAATAGATTAATCCCTTGGTTCACACCTGAATTATCTGCCTTGCTTAAGGAGAGAGATAGAGCCTGGTCACTTGCCAGACGCTCTGGTGATCAGTCACACTGGGCAGCATTTAGACGACTTAGAAATTAATGTACAGCATCTGTGAGAACGGCTAAAGTTGAGTACCACTTAGAACTAGTAACCAGCTCCTACTCAGATCCTGCTAAATTTTGGAAGGCGTGAATTTAAATAAGACCAGAACCACAATTTCCCTCCCTACAGAGATTAGAACGGGTGAATCCTTTATCTCGGAACAAAAAGAGGTCTGTTTAGCCATAAACCAACATTTGATGGAAGCTGGTCATCTATTTGAGAATAGCCATGTAGGGCCACCAGGTGGACAGGATCAGGAGCCCTGTACATTCCCTGTGCAGATAGGACATGATTTTCAGTTTAATTTACAACCCTTGTCTGTAAACTCTGTTCTTGAGGCACTTCAAGCCATTGATACCAGGAAATCAACTGGAGAGGATGGGTTGGATCCTTTTTTCCTCAAACTAGCTGCACCATTGGTTTCAAAGCCAATAACACACATATTTAATCTTTCACTACTAACAGGTGTGGTTCCTGTTGCCTGGAAAACAGCCCATGTGACCCCCTTGCATAAAGGGGGGGATAAAAGTGACCTAAATAATTACAGACCAATCTCCAAGTTATCCTGTCTAGCAAAAATCCTGGAGTCATTGGTAAACAACCAACTTAAAACATTCATCACAAAACACTCTATATTAAACCCACACCAATCTGGTTTTAGAGAAAAACACAGTACAATCTCGGCGGCTACTGTAGTTATAAATGACATTGTATCAGCCCTTGACAAAGGAAAGCATTGTGCTGCCCTGTTTATAGATTTGTCTAAGGCGTTTGATACTGTTGACCACCTTCTCCTCTTACAAAGATTGCAGAGTGTTGGCTTTGATACAGGTGCTTGCAGTTGGTTTCAAAACTATTTAACAGAAAGATTTCAGTGTGTGAAAATGGGAAATGCCCAATCAGAGCTTCTACCCATCACAAAAGGTGTTCCACAGGGATCAATCCTCGGCCCGGTCTTATTTACCATTTATATTAATAATATTGTCTCATCTCTGAGCAGCTGTCAAAGCCACCTTTACGCGGATGACACAGTTCTCTATTGTACTGCTGATTCTGTGCAACTGGCCACTAAATATTTACAACTCTCCTTTGACGCCCTGCAAGATGCACTTATTAGTCTAAAATTGGTGCTTAATGCCAGTAAAACTAAATTCATGTTGTTTTCCAAAGCCAAAAATATTGTTTATAGTGACTTGCATATATCGACTCTGAACAGTTCTTATATCGAGAGAGTTTCAGAATACAAATACCTTGGTATTTGGATTGATGAAGGACTTACATTTAAATATCATGTGGGCGTTCTCGCCAGTAAATTACGGAAAAAGATTGGCTTTTTGTATAGAAATAGAGCCAACTTCCCTATGATTAGTAGAAAGAGAGTTGTTGAAGCAGTGTTCCTATCTGTTTTGGATTACGGAGATGTGATTTATAGACATGCAGCGGCTTCCACTCTTAAGCCCTTAGACTCTGTTTATCATTCAGCCATTAGATTTATCACCGGTGATAGTTATGGTACTCACCATTGTATCCTATATAATAAGGTCGGGTGGGCCTCTCTGGCAGAGAGACGTAAGTTGCATTGCAATCTTTTTATCTATAAAGCCATAATTAGAGATTACGATCCAGTTTTTGGCTTACACTTAGAGTGCCTAGAGTTTGTACTGAACTTGGTAGATCTGCTTTTGGCTTTTTTGCCCCTACATCATGGAATACCCTGCAGGAAACACTGAAACTAGACACTCTAGTGTCTATGGGTCGGTTTAGAACCTTAATGACCAATCAGGTCACCACAATATGTAATTGTTTTTAAATTATTACCTCTGTTTTAATTTTGAGCTATTTTATTCTTTTTAAAAGATTTTTTATTATTTTTTTTAAATGTATTTTAAAATGTGCTCTCAATTATTCTGATTGTCTGATGTCTTTATATTTATGAACACACTGTGACACTTGTGTATGTAACATCTCGACGGCACTGTAAATGAGTTTAATTACTCAGTGTATTATCGAGTATAAATAAAGATTGAATGAAAAATGAATATAGGTGGATCCAAAGAGAACCAACATCTTCTGAGCATGTCTCCTCATGTTTGGAAAGTTCTCCTCCTTGAGAGCAGAGTAGAACTCTAGCAGTGATGCTGACTTAAAGTGCTCTTTCAGTAGTGAATCAGACTGCAGGTCAATGAGTTCAAGCTGAACAACTATCAACACTGCAGGTAAAGGGAGAGGAAACCAGCTGCATTTCATCCTCAACCTTTTTGAAATCTTGAAAACGCCTTGAAAATTCATCATGCAGTGCTCCTAACATGGATGAGTACCTGTGCCGGTGATCAGCTGATGGTTTGACTTCTTTCAGGGTTTTCATGTGTTTGAGATTGTTGCTGCCTAGTTGCCTAGAAATTTATTGCAAATAAAAAAATGTAATCTACCTCAGCAGAGCGTACTACAGGTGTCGCTCTACCAGGGGCGTCCATTTGGTATGGCAAGGTATGGCACTCGCCATACCTTGGCAAATAAAAATGTAAAAAAAATATAAAAAAAAAAAAAAGATTTTTACAATTTTTTATGTTGATCTAGAATTCGAATGTCAACATTATGAACGAAGCTTCGAACTATTCGGTACAGCCCTAGCATGTTTTGATATTGTCAATTACCTCACTTTTACTAGGTGACTTTTGCTGTGACTAACTGAAATATGCCCAAAAAAAAAGGAAAATGGACATAGGGACGTTTTTTTATCAAAGGGCAGCAGAGACAAGTGATACAGGGACACAGGTAAGGTCTGGCTTAGTGATTATAATAGTGCAGTTCAGCATTCAGTAACCCATACTTTTTGTGAATGTGTTTTTGATACTACATTCTGTTGAACACACACCTCAAAACCATACCTAAGGAAAATTGGCTCAATTGCAAGAAAAGTAATAGACAGTTATGATATTACATTCTGCATAATTCATATGCAAAATATTGTGGTTCCCTGCTTTAGTCTGTTGACACATTTCTATACTAAAAATGCTTGTGTAGTCCTGTGTCATACCTAAATGTCATAGAACTGAATTGTATAGAAACAACTCACCAAAAGTGACTATTGCACAACTGATTTGACAAAAAAAATCCACCACCCACGCCCCCTTCACCCGTACCTGTACAGCAGGAGCTGCAGACCACCTGTACAGCAGGAGGTGCAGACCACCTGTACAGCAGGAGCTGCAGACCACCTGTACAGCAGGAGCTGCAGACCACCTGTACAGCAGGAGCTGCAGACCACCTGTACAGCAGGAGCTGCAGACCACCTGTACAGCAGGAGGTGCAGACCACCTGTACAGCAGGAGCTGCAGACCACCTGTACAGCAGGAGCTGCAGACCACCTGTACAGCAGGAGCTGCAGACCACCTGTACAGCAGGAGGTGCAGACCACCTGTACAGCAGGAGGTGCAGACCACCTGTACAGCAGGAGCTGCAGACCACCTGTACAGCAGGAGGTGCAGACCACCTGTACAGCAGGAGGTGCAGACCACCTGTACAGCAGCAGGAGCTGCAGACCACCTGTACAGCAGGAGGTGCAGACCACCCCGACAACAGCCTGTTCAAGCTGCTGTTCTCAGGCAAACGCCTCGGCATTCATGCTGCAAAAACAGAGAGACTCAGACTCAGCATCTTCCCCCGGGCCATCAGAACACTGAACACTGATCTCTCCACACACAAGCACACATGAACACACACACACACACACACACACACACACACACACACACACACACACACACACACACACACACACACACACACACACACACACACACACACACACACACACACACACACACACACACACACACACACACACACACACACACACACACACACACACACACACACACACACACACACACACACACACACACACACACACACACACACACACACACACACACACACCCTGACCACCATCCGGCTGCACCAGCTCCGTGAGACACACAATAGAATAGAATAGAATAGAATAGAATAGAATAGAATAGAATAGAATAGAATAGAATAGAATAGAATAGAATAGAATAGAATAGAATAGAAATACTTTTATTATCCCGTGGGAAATTAGACACTGCAAATCGCTCAACATTTAAACATTTAGACAGGACAGGTCACAAATTAGAATAATAACACAAATCAAATCAAGTTGCCTAGGATAAGAGTAGAGTAAAATAAAATAGGATAAAATGAAATTAAATGATATATACAGAAATAAATACAGTAAGAATATACTGAGCATACTGAGCATGGGGTAAACAATTTGGTTATAATTATAATTTAAATCTAAATCTAACTAAATGAAATATGAAATATATATTCCAGTATTCAGTGTAACTAGGTGCAGTATGCTTCAGGTAGTGTATTGACCTCCTTGGGTTCCAATAAGTCCTAGATCAGTGTCTGGCAGCCGTCGCTGCCCCCGTCCTCCTGCCACTATTGAGCTGCCGCTCTGTGCTCAGTGATGCAGTGAGGCACAGTGATGCATTATATAGTCTGATGGCTGTTGGAATGAAGGACTTCCTGTGCCATTCAGTGCTGCATTTGGGTAGTGTGAGCCTAGCACTGAACATGCTCCTCCTGTCAGCCAAGTCTGTGTTTAGTGGGTGGGAGGGGTTTTCCCTGATGACCTGGAGCTTAGCGAGGCTCCTCCTCTCCGCCACCCTCGCTAGAGAGTCCAGCTCCACCCCAACCACGCTGCTGGCCTTCCTGACCAGCTTATCCAGCCTGGTTGTGTCCACTGCTCTCAGTCCGCTGCCCCAGCAGGTCACAGCATACAAGAAGGCGCCCGCCACCACCGACTCATAGAACATCCTCAACATCCTTGTACAGACATTGAAGGATCTCAGCCTTCTGAGGAAGTAGAGTCGGCTCTGGCCCTTCTTGTATAGTGCTTCTGCATGTTTTGACCCGTTCAGTTTGTTGTCGATGTGCACTCCGAGGTATTTGTACTCCTCAACCATGTCCACATCAACTCCCCTGATGGAAACGGGGGTCACAGGTGCACTCCTCCTCCTCCCCAGCTCCACAACCAGTTCCTTGGTCTTCGCCACATTTAGCTGCAGGTGGTTTTTATCGCACCATGTGACAAAGTCCACTACCAGTTCCCGGTATTCTCTCTCGTCACCGTCCTTTATACATCCCACTATCGCAGAGTCATCAGAAAACTTCTGAAGGTGGCAGGACTCTGACCGATAGTGGAAGTCGTTGGTGTAGACAGTGAAGAGGAAGGGAGAGAGGACTGTCCCCTGCGGGGCCCCGGTGTTGCTGACCAGTCTGTCTGACACACAGCTCCGTAGGCGCACGTACTGTGGTCTTCCCGTCAGATAGTCCACAACCCAGGACACCAGGGGGGCCTCCACCTGCATCGCCTCCAACTTCTCACCCAGCAGCCCAGGCCTTATGGTATCGAAAGCACTGGAGAAGTCAAAGAACATGATTCTCACAGTGCTCCCCGGCTTGTCTAGGTGAGTGTAGGCTCGGTTCAGCAGGTAGATGACAGCATCCTCTACCCCCAGTCGGGGCTGGTAGGCGAACTGGAGTGGGTCTAGGTGGGGTTTGGTCACCGGGCGGAGTTGCTCCAGGACTAACCTCTCCATGGTCTTCATTGTGTGAGAGGTTAGAGCCACCGGCATGTAGTCCTTGGACGTGCTGGGACGCGGGCACTTGGGTACAGGGACCACACAGGAGGTTTTCCACAGTAATAGGACTAGAATACAATGCTAAGCTTAAGAATAAAGGCAATGAGTAATATATACAATAATATACAAATATATATATAAATAAAATATATATCTTTTAAAATTGGTGGTGGTCAGGGTGTGTGTGTGTGTGTGTGTGTGTGTGTGAGTGTGTGTGTGTGTGTGTGTGTGTGTGTGTGTGTGTGTGTGTGTGTGTGTGTGTGTGTGTGTGTGTGTGTGTGTGTGTGTGTGTGTGTGTGTGTGTGTGTGATTAATATTATACAGTACAGATGGCTTCTCAGAGGGAGATAGACAAGCAGGTCGGCCAAGTGTTAGCTCACACACAAACACACACACACACACACACACACACACACACACACACACACACACATACACACACACACACACACACACACACACACACACACACACACACAACACACACACACACACACACACACACACACACACACACACACACACACACACACACACACACACACACATCCTCACTTACACTCTCTCACACACCCCACACACAAATACACTACAAAAAAGGTAATTTTAAAAGATATATATATTTGTATATTATTGTATATTATATTACTCGTTGCCTTTATTCTTAAGCTTAGCATTGTATTCTAGTCATATTACTTTTTTATCATGTCTATTCTATTTTATTATCTAATCTATTTTATTATTCTATTTTATTGTTTGTATTTTTGCACAATCAAGGCGGGCATGGCCACCTACATTTCACTGCATGTCTCGTGTATACAGTATATGTGACAAATAAAACGATTGAATCTTGAATCTCTTGAATCTTCAGGTCAAACTGTTCCAACAGATCTCTCTCCCCTGCAGAAGGTGTGTCGACCGGCCACACGTCTGAACCAACCCTGTAACCTCTCCGTCCACGCCCCGCCCCGTCTGTCAAGACCCTAGACATAGAACCAATAGAAAAGGGACATTCCTGTTTTATCTTTTTATTCCCAGTGTTATCCGTCGGTCAGGGGTGTAAAGTACTTGAGTAATTGTACTTTGTTACAATACTTTAAGTACCGTTTTTGGGGATTTTGTACTTTACTCTAGTATTATTAGGTTTGTATACTTGTACTTTTACTCAATTACATTTTAGAGAAAAAAAACATACTTTTTACTCCTTACATTTAAAATGCAGACCTACAAAGTACAAAG
The DNA here is from genome assembly GCF_963971535.1 of Notolepis coatsorum. Taxonomy (NCBI): domain Eukaryota; kingdom Metazoa; phylum Chordata; class Actinopteri; order Aulopiformes; family Paralepididae; genus Notolepis; species Notolepis coatsorum. The sequence goes on along the minus strand of NW_028170913.1, from coordinate 29,390 downwards.
TACAAATTTCGCAGGTCCAACAATTGTAATGAGTATATTTGTTTCTCTGGCCGAACTAACGTTAACGTTATTAATCCTGCGGCCACACTTTATTTAAAAACAGCCAATCAAATCCCCATCAATGGAAAATGAACCCGCCCACACCCGTGCTGATTGGTCCTTGTGCAAGACTAGAAAGCGGGGATCTTTGATTAAACACCTGCTATCAGAAGAATAGTCAAGTCAAGAGTTTTATTTGTCACGGCATACGAGTATACAATGAAATGCGGGTGGTCTTGCCCCCAACGATGTGCATAATACAATAGTAATAACATATAATAGAATCCAATAGAACGACATTTTGCAATAAAAGAAGTAAACAGAGTAAGGCATATCGGTATATGTACATAGTCAGTCAGAGTGACAAGCTACAGAAGACGGCCCCAAACGATAGTACGAGTGATGAAAAGGACGAGATGGAACATTCCATTGCCCCGGAATAAAAACAAGTTTTTACTTAAACTTTTTAGTACATTTAAAAGTAGAAACTGTTTTACTTTTACTCCAGTGTGTTTTTAGCCAGATACTCTGACTTTTTTACTTGAGTACGATTTAGAGACGGTTCCCATACTTTCACTTAAGTATAATTTCTGGGTACTCTTTACAGCCCTGGCTCTCTCCGTGAGGACATGTGACGACATATCTGTCCATCGGCGAGCCACCGCCATGAACCCGGGGACAAGGGGACCAGGGGAAAGTGACTCCGATGTCTGTTGCTCCAGCGACGCCACATCCCCCCCTCACTCTGCGAGAGCGCATGGGGAACTTCCTGTGTGGCTGCCGGAGCCAGGCCGCACTGTGATTGGTCGGCAGGAGGAGAAACAGGAAGTGGCGAGACGTATATCAGTCAACCAGAGTCCACTGGCACTGGCTGTGGAACAACAAACACACAGACACACACACACAGACACACACACACACAGACACACACACACACGCACTAAACATTCTTTCCTATAAAAACATGTTTGGCTGCAGTAGCTGTAATTGCCACTTAATTTGTGTTACACGCTGGAGGTAGTGGCCGCTTCCTGGCTCTATTTTCACAGTTAACATTAAAAACACCTTTATATAAATATGGCCCCGATTCAGCGCCATACAGTGGAGTACAGTAGGCACACGGTACAGTATAGTACAGTGCGGTAGCGTTTTATAGAGGGAAGCAGGGTTTTCTTTTTTATAAGTCTTGATGAGTTAATAACTCTGTGTGGTGTAAGTAGAAAATAGAAATCTATTTATTTCTTTGCCAGCTCAGACTCTGACTCTGTTTTCATAATGTCAGTTCTTTCTCTGAGAGGCGATGCATCGGGAGAGACAAAAAGAAAAAACGATATTATCAGGAGAACTCCCATCTTCCACGGAAAGAATAACAAAGATTAAAAAAAAAAAAAAATGCCTCGTACTATTCCATGGACCTGAACCCAGAGGGAGAAAAACACTTGCTTTCATACCTTCATGACTGTGTGCTGTCTCTCCAGCTTAAACTACATCCATTCATTAATTAATTAATGCATCCGTTAATCCACCCATTCATTCATCCATTCATTCATTCATTCATCCATCCATTCATTCATTCATTCATTCATCCATTCATCCATTCATTCATTCATTCATTCATTCATTCATTCATTCATTCATTCATTCATTCATTCATTCATTCATCCATTCATTCATTCATTCATTCATTCATCATTCATTCATTCATTCATCCATCCATCCATCCATTCATTCATTCATCCATTCATCCATTCATTCATTCATTCAATCATTCATTCATTCATTAATTCATTCATCCATTCATTCATTCATCATTCATTCATTCATTCATTCATTCATTCATTCATTCATCCATTCATTCATTCATTCATCCATTCATTCATTCATTCATTCATTCATTCATTCATTCATTCATCATTCATTCATTCATTCATTCATTCATTCATTCATTCATTCATTCATTCATTCATTCATTCATCCATTCATTCATCCATTCATTCATTAATTCATTCATTCATTCATTCATTCAGTTGAATGAGACCAAGGACCACAATGGAAATAAGTCTTGACTTTTTTGTGTTTCATCCTTGATGTTTAGTAGCAAAGTGCATGACAGTAAAAGACGGAGGTTAGTATTTAAAGTTAGGCTAGAAATACGTCTCTCGCCCCAAAACCGAGATGTGTTCCAGAGCGAACAAGCCAGATCCCCCCCCCCCCCCCCCCCCGACCCACCAGCCCCCCCGCCCCACTTAGCGGCCATGTGTTCAGATCTGTGTTATCTGCTCCGCTTCCCTTTTCCCCAGAAAGGATAAATACACACAACAGACGTCCCGGTCAAGGACCTTTCTCAAGGCAATCTGGAGTGTGAGAGCGGTGGGGTATATAGTCTGTGTCATCAGTATGGGTCCACAACCAGCTACTGTAGGCATAGATAAAGACTGGATGACTCACCCGCGCGGCTGGCCAACGGACACCGACGTTGCCACATGGCGGCCATCTTGCTCAGGGCAGCACGCCCACTCACATGGCCACTTCACCATGTGACCCGATTTATTTTGCACATAATCTCACACACGTCTAAAAATGTCCACACGTTCACTTAGTGTGACAGTTATTGAGAGTAAATAGGGCCACCAGTGATGTCATCGGGGGGACATTGAAACCATTGTGTTGTGTTAATTACTGCTCTATGAAATCATGAGGTACAGTAGCCCCTTACGTGACTGCGGTTTGCAAGCCTGGGGCTTTTGTGACCGCAGTCACTTGTTTATGGGACGCAACCACTTTAGAAAATACCAACCAAGCGTGAATGCGGGCGTGGGGGTGTGTCAAAAATATATCAGATATGAATTTCAGATTCCCAGCGTACAATATGGGTTTAACACAGCTTTACAGTGTGGTCTGGAAGCTCGGAGTTGCTAATAAACAGTTTAAAACATTTTTGGAAAAAAAAGTGGTACTCACAACTTTTTTTGTCGCAGTGATTGCTGGACGCACCAGGCATGCGACAAAAAAAGTTGCAGAAGAAGAAGACGCCATCTTGCCAAAGTTCGTTGTGAGTACCATTTTTTTTCCCTAACAATGTTTTAAACTGTTTATTAGCAACTCCGAGCTTCCAGACCACACTGTAAAGCTGTGTTAAACCCATATTGTACGCTGGGTATCTTTGAAATTCATATCTGATATATTTTTGACACACCCCCACGCCCGCATTCACGCTTGGTTGGTATTTTCTAAAGTGGTCGCGTCCCATAAACAAGTGACTGCGGTCACAAAAGCCCCAGGCTTGCAAACCGCAGTCACGTAAGGGGCTAGAGGTACAGTAGTCGTCCCATTATGGTCTTTGCTCAGGCATTTAAATGTAACATCAGGGACATCCTGACACAAATTGTACTTTACCTGCACTATTCTTATTCTGCCTACTTTTATACACTTCCTATCAAATCCATGTGTCAGTTCTATGCACATTTTATCTCACTACCTCTTATGCACTGTCATTTTAAGAGCGCTGCTCTGTTGTAATATAAAACTGAACTTTGTAAAGAAACTCAAAGTTGAGAGCGATGCACTGTTCTGTTGTTCTATAAGGTAATTTAGAACTGAACTTTGTAAAGAAACTCAATGTATTAACACATTGGCGACCACGGTTTGCTGTGTAATATGGTTCTGGACGACCAGGGTTTGTGAACAAACCGATGTACTTTCTAACAGCTATATATATACTTTATAGCATTGCTATCTGTCCATTCTCATTGTCACTTGAGTGCATAAACCGTGCCTTCATAATGGCTTAAAGAAAATAAAAATCCATCGGTTGGTTGTCATTTTATAGCGTCGTGAATATAAGCTTTATCGCAGTTTTCGTCTCGTCTTTTTTCTGGGAAGCTAGATATGAGGCTAAAGGCTAGTCACGTTATATCGAACGCCATTTCTGTTGTATATATATGAATGAAATAAAACAAACTGCTTAGCATCCGGACTATTACAGAGCATCTATGGATGAAATGGGGGCGGCGGGGGACGCCAATTAATATTATTGATTAGCAATACAGTGTGCGTTCAAGTAGCCACATTCAACTGATCGATCGCTTGTGTGTTACAACAATGTCCAATCCAGCTGTAATTTGGGTGAATAGTATCCTACTGTCAGCCCATGTGATCGCCGGCAGCATTTCGTCATTATTCATCGGAATCTGGTAGATCGATATGTCCATTGGTTGATCATAAATCCCATTATTCCAGGCTGAAATATGCGTTCGGTAACGTGATCAATAATGGAGGATGTTCGGCTGGGATCCAGGCTCATATGAAACGCCCCTAGACAAAAAAAATAATAATTTTCCCATTTGGCCTCAATGATACTGCAGTGGAGCGATGGCGCCCCTAAGAGGACGTTAATACCGTTATTAATATGGAATAAAACAATAACAACTTGCCACGAGTTAACTCGTGGCTCTGGTCCTCAACGGGTGGTATCGAAACACGAGTTAACTCGTGGTTGGGCGGCAAAGTGTTAAGAGCGATGCACTGCTATGTTGTATGTTAGAACAATTTGATCACACTTTTTACTCTGTCTATTCTATTTTATAATTTTTAGTATTGCCTATTTTTAAATTGAATCAAACCGCACTTTTTTACTGCCTTAATTCAGTGTTTCTCAACTGGTGGGTCGTGAACCAAAAGTGGGTCGCAGGGCCATTTTGAGTGGGATGTGTGTGTAAAAAAAAAGTGAAAAAATTGTTTTACTACCTATCTTTGTGAAAGTGGCTTCTCAGCTCTGGTCCAGCTGAAGACAAAGCGGAGGAACAGATTGGACATTGAGCATGACCTCAGAGTTGCTTTGTCTACCATCACCCCAGACTTTGAGACTCTTGTCAGGAGCAAACAACATCCCCAGTTATCCCATTAGTTCCCTGGGATGTTAAGCTAAGAAGTCTGCTAAGAAGGATATATTATTTATTATTATTCTTTTATTTCATTGTGTTTTTAGCCCTAGTTGCACTTTTTTTGCAACCCGTTATCCCATTAGTTCGCCCAAACTTACTGTAGGTCTGTTATGTTAAGCTAAGAAGTCTGCTAGGAAGCATAATTAATTATTATTATTTTATTTCATTGTGTTTTTAGCCCTATAGTTGCACTTTTTTTGCAACCCCAGTTATCCCATTAGTTCCCCCAAACTTACTGTAGGTCTGTTATGTTAAGCTAAGAAGTCTGCTAGGAAGCATATTATTTATTATTATTTTATTTCATTGGGTTTTTAGCCCTAGTTGCACTATTGTTGCACTTTTTTGTGTTTATTTCATGTTGTTAACAGTGCATGAAAGATTGCGTATTACTGCAAAAAAAAAGAAATTGAAAGAAATCGTAGTGGTTCAAACATTTGGGTTGCGACTTAATGACTAAGGAAAATCTTGGGTCCCGAGGCTCGACCACTGCTTTAATTAACACAAAGACACTCTGATGACATCACTAGTGGCCATGTTCAAACTCATTCACTCTCAAACTAAATGAATGCGTGCAAAACTATTCAAGGATTTTGGATGTGTGTGACATTTATGTGCAAAATAAATCAGCATTGTTTTCCTGTGAAGTGCCCCTTTAAATCAATACCCGAGATGTGCTTATAACTTTTAAGGAAATAACTTGTGAAGCATACTGTACAGGTAAATCTTGTACAAGTAAATAAGTATTATTTAAGTCAACTTAAAGGAAGACGCCAACATTATGGGAAAGGCTCTTACCATCTTATCCAGAGTCAGACAAGAAGATAGATACCAACGTTCTCTCTCCGGCTGCAAGCTAGCCTTAGCTTAGCACAAATGAATGGAAGCGGATATGGATCAGCTACTGTAGCCTATTAAAACTATATGGATCAGCTACTGTAGCCTATTAAAACTATATGGATCAGCTACTGTAGCCTATTAAAACTATATGGATCAGCTACTGTAGCCTATTAAAACTATTAAAACTATTAAAACTATTAAAACTCCGGGAGAGGTGATCTTGGCCAATAGCTGGGCTATAGTATAGATGATCCGTTACCGTATCTGTTTCCATGTATTTGTGCTAAGCTACGCTAGCTTGCAGCCGGATAGCTGAGCTGAATTTACAGAGAGGACATTGGTATCTATATCTTCTTGTCTGACTCTAAGCATATTCCAATCCCATAATGTTGCCGTGTTCCTTTAAGACCAAAACAACTGATTAATGGAGTAATCTAATAAGAGAGGTCAAACCTACTGTGTTACAGGTGTACAGTGTTACCACATCACCCAGGTGGACTGGTGCTACTGTACACAGGGGTTGATTTCAAGTGAGATGAAAGGATATAGTACTGTATATATCTCATATTTACATGTATATTTGTACATTTACCACATATATATATATATCTCCATGTGTCTGAATATACCTGCATATTATCCTTCTATATACTTACTTATACACCTGCATATAACCCATAACTCTATATAATAGCATGTTCAATAATGCTGATGTACCGTACTGTAACTGTATATATACATTCATTCTCACCATATATATATCTATCCACACCTGTCCATACTTACCTGCACATAAACATTTGACATATCTGTAGATACTATATCTATATATCTGTACATATCCCTTACCTACTCTTACTAGTTATGCTGTTGGCCAGTATGACTTACTACCATAGTGTCTTTATACCAGTATCACTGTTATACTACAACTCTGTACATACATCTGTGATTAGCACCACACTCAGTAGTACTGATTTAGATATTTTATACCCAGTTTAATCAGCTGTACATTGTATATTATTACAGCACTTTACTGTTACATTTGCACTCTGGTTGGATGCCAAACGTCTTTTTGTTTTACTGTACTTGTGCTGTATGATGGCAATACATTTAAATCTAATCTAATGAACCCTTTCACTACCACACTACAGACGGTTAACCATTAGATTCATTAGATTCGATGTATTAACCGCAGGGGTGTAAAAAGTACCCAGAAATTATACTTAAGTGAAAGTATGGGTAACGTCTCAAACTCTGACTCAAGTAAAAGTAAAAGTATCTGGCTAAAAACACACTTGAGTAAAAGTAAAAAAGTCCTACTTTTAAATGTACTTAAGTACTAAAAAGTAAAAGTATATATATTTTTTTAAAGGGATAGAGGGCCCTCATTCATCAACGTTGCGTACGCACAGATATGTGCTTAACCCGTGCGTACGACCATTTCTAAGCAAAGTGTGGGATTTATCAATTTGAAAGTGAACTTGACTTTGTGCGTATGTCTACGCACAGCCCAGAGCATGTGTAGCTGACGCCCTGTGGTAGAATATGGGGACTGCAGACGGACGGCATAGCTCTCATCAGTTGCATGCATTAGTTTCAACGCGGAAATAAGCTTCCGTGCATTACTCCCGACACTGGCGCATGTTCTGTATGAACCGTAATTCATTATAGTTCATTGTGAAATAGCGACAGTAGTGTAATTATAACGGGCTCATGCGGGAACAATAGGTTGGCTTGCTTGTTTGGCACGGGGGGCAGACGCAGAACACCGACCTCCAAACGCGATTAAATATTGTTTCAAATAAAAAGCGACATACTATTATTTTGTGTCATGTTTCCAAATATGATTGGCCACAACTAAATGCTTTCTACTTCAATTTGTTGGTTAGAATAGACTACCTCGCTCCGTTGAAACTTCAATGAGACACTAACAGTAAAAGACAGTCTTTTTTTTTGCACCGAGTGAATCCACAGTCACTTGCTCCTCAATGGGAAACCAACCTAGATTTACCATGAAGGACTGGTTCTGGCCGAACCGTTCGTTATACAAGAATCACAGAGACGTTTCAAAGGTACTAACAGTTGCACGAGGTTTTCGGACACAAATACGGGATGGTTTGAAAGCTTGGCGTTGCTAATAAACATTTAAAATATTTCTTATAAACTGGTCAACACTGCATTATTTCCGGCGTTGGGTGCATGATGCGCATGCGCTGTGATCACAACCAGGCAGCCAACGCCAAAAATAATGCCGTTTTGAGCAGTTTATACAAAATATTTAAATGTTTATTAGCAACGCCGAGCTTTCAAACCATCCCGTATCTCTGTCCGAAACCCTCGTGCAACTCTGAGTACCTTTGAAATGTCTCTGTGATACTTGTATAACGAACGGTTCGGTTAGAACCAGTCCTTCAGGGTAAATCTAGGTTGGTTTCCTATTGAGGAGCAAGTGACTGTGGATTCACTCCATGCATCACAGTCACGAAAGGGGCAAGGGATTCAAGTTCGTGTTTTTATTGATCACATAGGCAGGCTATACGTCATGGCGTATAGGCTACATCATACATGGCAGTGAGATTCATTGTTCTTGTATATGCTCTCGTATTATTGTTTATATAGGCTACCCAATACTGACATCAAATATGCCTCTAGAAATCATATGCAGCAGGTAGAAAAAAGACGGGAAATCCGTCGCGATTTGGAATGAAATTGAGGAGAACTTTAATCCCTGGGTATTAATCGAACAAAACGGGAAAAGGCAGTCATATTCCAGCACCGTCTTTATTAGTGTTTGCGCTGCCCAGGCAGCAATGGTTAATAGATATCATATCCGACATCACCGTACGTGTACATGTCTGTCAACCTGTCTCTCGTATTTCTCCATAACACCCTTCCCTCGGGTCAGTCCACTTTTCCACATTTCATGGGGGTGTTCCATTACCGTATATGGTTAATCGGGGCGGTTCTGGTATGCAAATATGTGAAAGTGTGCACAAGCCTCAGCGTAGGAGCAAGGTGATATTTATCATGACAGGTGTGCGTAGGACCTGTGTACGCACGTGTGATAAATCCAGTTTTTTTTGTGCGTGCACACATTCTAAATTCTGTGCTTACGTATGGAAATAGAACATTTTCTAAGAAAACTTGATAAATGAGGGCCCTTTGTCTCAAACTCATTCCATCATGGGCCAAGTTTTCATTTTAACTGTACATTGCACTATACATCTGCCCACAATGGAATGTGTTCTGCGATAGACAATGCTGAAATGAAAGAACAGAGGACACTTTTTTTGCATAAAAATTATTTAATGCACTTCTCCATTGAAGGTAAACTAATATGGATGGCATTCACATCACAGCATGAATAATATCACAATATTAAAAACAGAATGGTGCATCCTGAATAATATCACAATATTAACCACAGCATACTGGATTATCCTGAATAATATCACAATATTAAAGGCAGAATACTGGAGTACCCTGAATAATATCACAATATTAAAGACAGAATACTGGAGTACCCTGAATAATATCACAATATTAACCACAGCATAATGCGGATCTGACTGTCTATTCTTCTGATAGCAGGTGTTTAATCAAAGATCCCCACTTTCTAGTGTTGCACAAGGACCAATCAGCATGGGTATGGGCGGGTTCATTTTCCTTTGATGGGGATTTGATTGGCTGTTTACCTGCGGTCGCAGGATTAATAACGTTAACGTTAGTTCGGCCAGATAAACAATTTAAATATACTAATAAAATGGTTGGACCTGTGAGATTTGTACTTTGTACTTGTATATGTAGTCTTAGGAATAAGACACATGAGCTGGCTCTCTTCTTACAGGCTAATAGGATACATATTCTTGCTGTGTCAGAAACGCATTTGGATGACTCTATCTGTAACTCTAGTATGGCTATAGCTGGTTTTACTTTATATAGAAAGGACAGGAACCGATTTGGGGGAGGAGTGGGATTATATATATGCGATCTATTTCCGGTAAAACTACGAAATGACATTGACATCAGTGATATTGAGGCCATCTGGTTGCAGGTACAGCTGCCACACCTAAAGCCCATAATGGTTGGTTGCTGTTATAGGCCCCCTAGCTCGGATAGCCGTTACTTCAATAGATTGTGTGATATGTTGGATAGGGTTACTGAAGAAGACTGTGAATTGTATTTATTGGGAGATATAAATGTTGATTGGCTCTCAGATAATTGTTATCTGAGTACCAAGCTGAAATCCATTACAAACACCTGTGGATTATTTCAAATTATGTCTCTACCTACAAGGATATCTGTTAATTGTCATGGAATCACCACTTCCAAATGTATAGACCATATCTATACCAATAATCCTGAAATGTGTTCCATACCTGTGTCTATCCCAGTTGGCTTCAGTGATGATAATATTATTGCTGTTTCCAGGAGAACCAAACTACCAAAGGGCAGGGCTAAACTTGTACTTACAAGATCATATAAGAAATTTAGTGAGGAGGCTTTTCTTGATGATCTTGGTTCAGTTCAGTGGAAGGATGTGAGGTCTGTAGATGATGCTGAGGTAGCTCTAAATATATTTATGGATTATTTAATGACAATTGTGAACAAACATGCCCCTTTAAAAAAGTTCACTGTCAAAGCGAAATGTGCTCCTTGGATTGATAACTCTTTAAAGGACTTAATGTTGCAAAGAGATGAGGCCAAGAAGATTTCGTTTTTATCAGGTCTAATTGAAGATAGAAATCATTACTGTAAATTAAGAAACCAGGTTACTAAAATTAACAGATTAAGTAAGAGAACCTATTATAAGCAGAAAATCTCAGAAAGCAGTAGGGACAGTAAAAAACTCTGGAATGTACTGAATGAAATCATGGGTAAAAAATCTGCCCTGGCTTCGTTTGTGGAATCAGAAGGTGGTATTTATCTGACTAAGCCTCTTCACATTGCTGATTATTTTAATGACTATTTTGTAAACAAGGTGTCCAAGCTTAGGCAGGGAATGGATAATACTGTCAATAACAACTCTGATGTGTTGATAAAAGAACACATTATGAAGGATAAAAACTGTGTCTTTGAATTCCAACAGGTGGATATTGTGACTGTGGATAGGCTATTGCGCTCTCTACCAGTCTCTAAATCCACTGGTAACGACCACCTGGATAGCAAATTGTTGAGAATAGCTGTGTCTCATATCTCTGCACCAATCTGTCACATTTTTAATAGGTGTTTAATCAGTGGCATGTGTCCTTTGTTATGGAAGGAGGGAAAGATCATTCCACTTCCTAAAGATGCTAAATTACCTTTTGGAGGTCCCAACAGTAGGCCTATTAGCATTTTACCCGTTCTCAGTAAATTACTGGAAAAAATTTTGTCTGAGCAAGTCCAGGCCTACTTTTGCTAATGACATAACAACTGTACACCAACATGCATACAGGGCAGGTCATTCGACCAGTACTGCTTTGACACAAATGTCTGATAGTTGGCTTTCAGCTATCGATAGTTCAATGCTGGTGGGTGCTATTATGTTAGACTTCAGTGCCGCATTTGATGTGATTGATCACAATCTTTTAATACAAAAACTCATCTGCTATGGTTTTAATAACTCAGCAATTTTATTTTTTAGGAGTTATTTGTCCTCGAGGTCTCAGAGGGTCTATTTTAATGGTGCTTTGTCAGGCAGTAGAGGGTTAGAATGCGGTGTCCCACAGGGGAGTTGCCTGGGGCCCCTCTTATTTTCTATTTTTTACTAATGATATGCCTTTTTCTATTCATCAGGCTAGTCTGACTTTATATGCTGATGATTCAACCCTTTATTATGCTGCAGCTACAAACTCTGAGCTAAATCAGGTTTTGGCTGGTGAATTGGACATTTTATATGACTGGATAAAAACAAATAAGCTGGTGCTTAACATATCAAAAACTGTTTGTATGCTTTTTGGGACCAATCAAAGATTGGCACTTAAACCTACATTGGTTCTACAAATTGCAGGTCAACCTATACAGCAGGTTGAAAAAACTAAGCTTCTAGGCCTTTGGCTTGATAGTACTTTATCATGGTCTGATCACATAAACAAAACTGTTTTTAAAATGGGTAGAGCTATTACTACTGCCAGGAAATGTGCACCATTCCTTCCATTTGCACTGTTTAATCAGATTGTTTGTGCTTTGGTTTTGTACCACTTGGATTACTGTTCTGTAGTGTGGGCTTCTGCTTCAAAGCAGTCGCTAAATAGGTTACAAGTGGTACAAAATAAGGCAGCAAGACTCGTTCTTGGTTGTTCATATAGGACTAGTGTTGTTCAAATGCATGAACGTCTTAGTTGGTGGAGTGTTGAGAAAAGACTTTCTGCCAACCTTTTAATTTGTTTTCATAAAGTGATCACAACCCACAGTCCTAAATATATCACGGATAAAATAATTTACGCCTCAAATGTGCACATGCATTTTACCAGAGGGGCAAGTAGAGGGCAGATTATTCTACCCCATACAAATACTAACAGTATGCAAAGAACAGTTTTATATAGGGCTATCAGGGCATGGAATTATCTTCCAAGTGACATACGTGACATAAGAGGTGTAGCAAGCTTCAAAAATAAATTAAAATCTTACATGTAGCCAATATTGACAATGCTGAGATATGCAATATGTTACCGTTGATGTACATATTTAGATATAATATGTTTGTGTGTTAATGTTGTTGTGGTTCCTCGGTTGGTACGTCTTGCTATGTTGTGTTTCCTTATTTGGTATGTCTTGCTATGTTTTAATTGTATTATGTTTTAATTGCAATGTATATGTTGTAATGTTTTAATGTTGTCTCGGACCCCAGGAAGACTAGTTGACATCTTGGCGTCAGCTAATGGGGATCCTTTGCTAATAAACAAATAAACAATAAACTTTGTAGGTCTGCATTTTAAATGTAAGGAGTAAAAAGTATGTTTTTTTTCTCTGAAATGTAATGGAGTAAAAATACAAAGTATACAAAGCTAATAATACTTGAGTAAAGTACAAATCCCCCAAAACAGTACTTAAGTATTGTAACGAAGTACAATTACTCAAGTACTTTACACCCCTTAACCGTCTATAGTCTGGTAGTTAACCCCTTTCACTACCACACTACAGACGGTTAAGGGATGTAAAGTACTTGTAGTGTGGTTGTGGAAGGGTTAACCCTTTGCTGTGTGGCAGTGAAAGGGTTAGCCTTCTGTATTGTCACAGTGAAAGGGTTAACCATCCGGTAGTGTGGTAGTGAAAGGGTTAAATGATATAGCTCATAGTTCAATAAAAAGAGTCAATTCAATAATGTAGAACATTGCCACTTTTATTGTTGTTGGGATATCAACACTATGCTTCTGACTGGACAGACATTGATATTGGCCCCTACTGTATATATACTGTATATCACCTCTGTGTCAGTCATCCTTGGCTATACATTACATGGTGTGTTAGCTTGGAGTTTCCCAAAAGCATCTTAAAGCAAATATCTCACTTTGGAAGGAACACTTTAATTTTTCAACATACATAACCAAATTCATTTGACAGTTTGACGTGCAATCGACCTGTATGACTTTACATTTTAAGACGCGATTGGAGTTTGGACGTTTTTCAAGACTGGAATTAGCCTATACCTCGAAGTGCAAACAGGCTGAAGTAGGCTATTTCTTGTAAAGTACAACATTGAAGAACAAACATCAAAAACAACATCTGGGTCAACTAGTGTTGCCTGCAAACCATTTTGGACAAGGACTTCACAAATAAAAGCAAGTGACGTCATTATGGGCGAGTGACATCATTATGGGCGAGTGACATCATTATGGGCGAGTGACGTCATTATGGGCGAGTGACGTCATTATGGGCGAGTGACGTCATTATGGACGAGTGACATCATTATGGGCGAGTGACGTCATTATGGGCGAGTGACGTCATTATGGGCGAGTGACATCATTATGGGCGAGTGACGTCATTATGGACGAGTGACATCATTATGGGCGAGTGACGTCATTATGGGCGAGTGACGTCATTATGGGCGAGTGACGTCATTATGGGCGAGTGACGTCATTATGGACGAGTGACATCATTATGGACACCCATTTGACTGTCCTGGTCATAGACATATAAAGGCTGAATGACTCACCCGCGCTGCTGGCCAATGGAGACCGACGTTTCCACATGGCGGCCATCTTGCCACAGGCAGCACGCCCACTCATAACATGAATGTCTATGGTGCATGTACTATGGAAAGAACCATAGCTTGCTAAACTTTCAACCGATTTTCTAACGGTTTGGTTTGTTAGGAAAGAACCATAGCTTGCTAAACTTTCAACCGATTTTCTAACGGTTTGGTTTGTTATAAACATCAGAGATGTAGTTATCGGGGGGCGGCCGGGTAGCGCAGCGGACTAAGCCTGTGCCTACCCTGAGCCTGTACTGCCTGTGGCAAGATGGCCGCCGGTGAACTACTCTGGAGACTCCGCCTCCCACCATCTAGTTATATATATATCTATGGTTCTGGTAACACTGGGGGAACTAAATATGTCCCACTGTAAAGAGACATGGTGGGACATGAGATATGTTTTTAGTGGTAAAATGTTCTTGGGAAACCCGTAGAATCAGAACATGAAGGCAGAGCTGTTTCACTTTGGGTCTCGTTCCACGTCCAAGTCCTCCTGCGGTCCCTGCACCCCCCACTTCCTGAGGCCGTGAGTACAACTCGTCATGCATGACTCAGAAGTCACAACAGTAGGGGACGTGGTATATTATTAACATCTCACATTTGACAAATCTTTTTACAAATGTGGTTGATTTTGAGCCAATGATTAAAAAAGATTTAATATGGTTTTTCTTTTATAACTTGAAGCATTTGTGTTTGCACTCAAGTTGTCATTTTGGTTATTTTGGTTGAGACAGTAACTCAGAAATCACAACAGTATGGGACGAGGTAAATGAACATCTCAAATTCGATCTCAGCAGTCATGCGACAAGTTTATTTGACGAATGTGGTTGATTTGGAGCCAATAATAAGGATTTCTTTATAACGTGAAGCATTTGTGCTTGGATCAAGTTGTCATTTACAATATATATATATATGACTTGAAGGCACGTTCTGGTAATACTGTCAGGATCAAATCAGCGTGGCCGTGGTCATAAGAATATAAGGGGGGTAAGGTCCATCGTTGTACATTTGTTTTTTGACAATCTACCTTTTTGACCAAAGAAAAAGGTAATCCATAATCACAAAAGGTAAAACATCTCACCTTTTCTGAGCGAAGAAACCCTTGATATCATAACATCAAAACATTAAAGGAAAAACAAAATCTACAGTACATTTGAACAGTATTACACGGTTGAATTTACAAACAAAACAAAACAAAAAAAAGTCCCTTTTGTGATTAACATTGAATAATATATATTTATATACATACTTACTGTACATACATACTTACATTGGTATACAAAGAGTGACATACTTACATTGGTACAAACACACACAACATACAGTACACACACACATACAGAAATAGACAAATATTGATAGTTTAGTTGGTTTACTACATAACCTGAATCAACACTGGTTTAAGACATGATTACAGTGAAAGCATGTAAAAGCGTACAGGCAGAATTCCTGGGTAGAAGATAATCACATCCTGATGGCAGTGAGGTTGTGCTTTGGGCACCATGCTGTGCTGACCCCTCTCTCCACTTTGCATGCCTTACACACACATTAACAATGTTTTGAACCTGTTTCGGTTTCCTAAAACCAGGAGTTATGATGAAAACATATCGATTTCCCACCAAGACCTGGTTTCGGCCCTCGGCAATGGCTGAACATTCTTATGAGCGGAAAAAAACAGTTTGGTTTTCATACCTGGTGAATGTGTGTACACACCCCGACGTTAGAAAACCACTAAACTAAAAATATTTCCTAAAACAACACCCTTATTAAAAAAGTGTGCACGACGCCTAGGAAATCATTACTGCGAACGACTTCCGTTGTGCGTAATACCACAATGGTTAGATCCCCGACATTCTAAAGACCGGCTAACACAGAATCACAAGTCCCTCAGCAACGACCCGAGAGCAGGTTGTGATGGAGCTCCAATAGCTGCCGCTAAAGCCTCAGCAATAGCCAAACTGGGAGGCTGTGGTGGTGTCAAGCCACTGTATAATTCAATAGTCAATTCATAGGAATTTAAACAAATAAAATAATAATAATAATAATAATAATAGGCCTACATGAAAATGTAATATTCTGCACCGGACCTTATGAGCATTGTTCAGAAAATCAATTGGATAAGTGGAAAATGTTCATTCTCAATGTTCTCTTGATAGCCTGCGCTCGTTATGAACATGTGGAATGTTAAAATGAGGAGGAAACTCCCTACTTCCTGAATTAAACAGTACATTGTGAACACAACCCACGTTAGAGGAAGATTCTCGAGACGGAAGCGTGTGATTAGCGTTTTCCGTGACTTCATATCACCGCTGGGCTGCCTTCACATCACACAAGCCGTGACTTCATATCACCGCTGGGCTGCCTTCACATCACACAAGGCTGTTTAAAACAGGACACAGGGACCTGTGACGACGTGAGGTTACGTTTGATCGAAGGCCTTCGTGAACCAGACCGTGGCTAAATTCAATCATCGCTTTACTCCGTTCGAGATGCAAGATGGGGTGAGGTCTGCACCTTCGGTTGGTCCAGTTTGTTCTCAATCGATCCATCAATAGTGATTAAATATGTGTCAGACTTAAAACTGCAAAAAGACCAAGGATCCTTCAGAGCCCTGGGGGGGGACGGGGGGGGGGGACGACCTCTTGCAGGTGGCTTGAAAGCAACTAAATCCCGGGTTAAGTGCTGCCCAAACGCTGGGAAACATCTGCAGGCGAACATCGTATAGTCCTAGTAGACTATTTACGGTATATTGTTAAACAATTATATGGTGCAACTGCGTTTGTAGACCACAGACACAGGCAGGCTTCCAGGCCACCCATCACCCCACACACGGTACCAGAGATACACACGGTACCAGAGATACACACGGTACCAGAGATACAGGCAGGCTTCCAGGCCACCCATCACCCCACACACGGTACCGTGTAGAGATACATGTAGAGATACACACGGTACCAGAGATACACACGGTACCGTGTAGAGATACATGTAGAGATACACACGGTACCAGAGACCTGAGTAGGATGAGGGAATGTAGTGAAAGAGAGAGAGAGAGGGTGGATATTGGGTGAAATTGAGGTACACAGGAGAAGGAAGAGAGGAAAGGGTATTTAGTAGGGATGTTCATATTGGCTTTTTTACCGATATCCGATATACCGATATTGTCCAAGGGTTAGGGTTAGGGTTAGCTCTTAATTTCCGATACCGAATATCAACCGATATCGATATATGCGGGGTTTCCCCCCCCCAAAGAAAACGGAATAATTTCAGGTAATTAACATTACATATCTCTTGTCTTGGAATTGACACAACATTATGCATACTTTTCACATTAAATAAAATAAGAATTTATTATAAAAAATATTTAACCGATACCGATCATTTCCGATATTACATTTTAATGCCAATATCGGCGATAATATCGGACATCCCTAGTCTTAACTATCTGAGATCCTTCATGGGTTGAAGTAGGACAGTGAGTTTCCCAGACGTATTTCAGTGACAAGATCATGTATGTTAAAGACAATGGAGCGGCTGAGCCCTAGAAGCATCGTTGGTTGCCTGGTTTCTTAAACTGTGGGTGGGTCCCGTATGACCAGAATTTAATATGTTATTATTTCATGTGCTTGGGTTCCAGGATTTCTCGGATCTCAGGCTCAAAAAGCTCAGCTTTCAATATTGATCATTCAGTACCACCGACAAAGAGCCATACAAGTCACCTCCTGGTTTGGGAATAGCACTGCAAAAGACCGAAGCAGACTACAAAGAGTGACACGTGCAGCCGAACGCACAATTGGAGGGGGGCTCCCCACCCTCCAGAACATTTACTACAAGCGTTGCAAGGGCAAGGCTAAGAGAATCATTAAAGACTCCAGTCACCCGAACAACTGCCTCTTTGAACTGCTGCGGTCAGGCAAGCGATACCGGAGTCTCAAGGCGAGCACAGAAAGACTCAGAAGTAGCTTCTATCCCCAGGCCATCAGGCTGCTAAACGAACAATGAATGAACACTACACAACAACAACCACCAAACGCACATAGCACACACATCCACACGCACACACTCACTTTAAACAAACACACTGTAGCACCCACTCCACACACTTTATAGCACACACCCACTTTAAACAAACACACTGTAGCACCCACTCCCCACACTTTATATTTATGGACGAAGGATTGCACTACAACTCGTACACCTTACTGTAAATTGTACCTAAAATTGTACCTCATCCCATTTCTGCTTTGCACTAGATAGTACTGTACATTAGTACACTGCATAGTATTGTGTATTGTATATTATATGGTAACTCAGAACATTGTACATATGTCTATACCGAACACTGTGACCTCATTCTCTTCTTCTAAATTCATGCTATATTATGTTATTATGTTATTTGATACTATCTTGTCTAGCACAGTCTCTGGAGCGTAACAGTAAGAAGCATTTTGTATGAAAGTATTCTGTACTTCTGTATGACAACTATTAAAGAACTTGAACTTGAACTTGAAGTCTGTTTGGCGCTTTTTTCAGAGGAGTTATCGTTTTCTAAAGATGGCATTGTAAGTGAATTTCCCCCTGAATTTCCCCAAGTGGATAAATAAAGGAATATCTTATCTTATCTTAAGTTAGAGTGTTGTGTTCATTCATAGTTAACACTTTGATTGCCCAACTCGAGTTTTCTCGGGTTTCCCCCCCGCGGGTTGAAAGCCCATCACGAGAATATTCGTTTTTTTTTTATATTAGCGATCTGAATTCATATTTCATCAACCGAGTCTACCGTTGGAAATTCAGCCACCCCAGGCGCTCAGATGTGAAAAAAACGCCCCTATCGTCTCCCAGATGGAAATTCACCCTTTTGGATTGAACTCAATGAAAATTAATGAGAAAAAAAATCCCGGACTCCACATTTTACTTCTCACTCACGCAGCCGGGGTCGATCAGCTTCACTCTGGAGCCTCATAGCAGCGGGATTATGTGTTTTTACAGTATACGCGGTGGATCAATAAAAGGATCGATTTTTTCGAATGGCGATCAGGAATTGGAATAATCCATTTGGATACCATCTGATCTCAGGTAAGGAATCTATGTTACCAGTCTTAGGATAATCAGACTCGTTTTCACGGATATATAAGCGTTTCCCCTATGTGTCCCCAGGCTGTTTGACTGTGCGAGCGGTCAGGAACTAGGAGAATCGATGTTCAGCGCACGGCACGAGCGTGTATGCGTACACATATACTATCGATAATCTAGCGTTTATTTGAAAACGATTCATAAATAGGCAGAAAAATTACAACGTTCTAGAATATTCCAGTAAAGGGCGATTATCATAGAATGTCTTCTTTTTTCCATGATTTTTTTTTCAAAATGCTAGAAAACGGAAATGAACCGATAAAAAAACAATCCGCTTTGACAATGTTGACTGGAAAATGAGTCTTTGATAAGCGACGGGGCAGATATTAGACACATAGCCATAATTTAAAACATAGATTAGGCGATATTAACGCTAACATTGAAGTGGTGCTGGGCATTCAAGGGGGTAAAAAGGAATTAAGCTTGGGCTCTGAAAGTGTTAAAGGCAGTAGAGGCTGAGTACTTTATTATCTAAAGATGGTAAGTTAGAGTGTTGTGTTCATTCATAGTTAAAGACAGTAGAGGCTGAGTACTTTATTATCTAAAGATGGTAAGTTAGAGTGCTGTGTTCATTCATAGTTAAAGGCAGTAGAGGCTGAGTACTTTATTATCTAAAGATGGTAAGTTAGAGTGTTGTGTTCATTCATAGTTAAAGGCAGTAGAGGCTGAGTACTTTATTATCTAAAGATGGTAAGTTAGAGTGTTGTGTTCATTCATAGTTAAAGGCAGTAGAGGCTGAGTACTTTATTATCTAAAGATGGTAAGTTAGAGTGTTGTGTTCATTCATAGTTAAAGACAGTAGAGGCTGAGTACTTTATTATCTAAAGATGGTAAGTTAGAGTGCTGTGTTCATTCATAGTTAAAGGCAGTAGAGGCTGAGTACTTTATTATCTAAAGATGGTAAGTTAGAGTGTTGTGTTCATTCATAGTTAAAGGCAGTAGAGGCTGAGTACTTTATTATCTAAAGATGGTAAGTTAGAGTGTTGTGTTCATTCATAGTTAAAGGCAGTAGAGGCTGAGTACTTTATTATCTAAAGATGGTAAGTTAGAGTGTTGTGTTCATTCATAGTTAAAGGCAGTAGAGGCTGAGTACTTTATTATCTAAAGATGGTAAGTTAGAGTGCTGTGTTCATTCATAGTTAAAGACAGTAGAGGCTGAGTACTTTATTATCTAAAGATGGTAAGTTAGAGTGCTGTGTTCATTCATAGTTAAAGGCAGTAGAGGCTGAGTACTTTATTATCTAAAGATGGTAAGTTAGAGTGTTGTGTTCATTCATAGTTAAAGGCAGTAGAGGCTGAGTACTTTATTAGCTAAAGATGGTAAGTTAGTGTTGTGTTCATTCATAGTTAAAGACAGTAGAGGCTGAGTACTTTATTATCTAAAGATGGTAAGTTAGAGTGCTGTGTTCATTCATAGTTAAAGGCAGTAGAGGCTGAGTACTTTATTATCTAAAGATGGTAAGTTAGAGTGCTGTGTTCATTCATAGTTAAAGACAGTAGAGGCTGAGTACTTTATTATCTAAAGATGGTAAGTTAGAGTGTTGTGTTCATTCATAGTTAAAGGCAGTAGAGGCTGAGTACTTTATTATCTAAAGATGGTAAGTTAGAGTGCTGTGTTCATTCATAGTTAAAGGCAGTAGAGGCTGAGTACTTTATTATCTAAAGATGGTAAGTTAGAGTGTTGTGTTCATTCATAGTTAAAGGCAGTAGAGGCTGAGTACTTTATTATCTAAAGATGGTAAGTTAGAGTGTTGTGTTCATTCATAGTTAAAGGCAGTAGAGGCTGAGTACTTTATTATCTAAAGATGGTAAGTTAGAGTGCTGTGTTCATTCATAGTTAAAGGCAGTAGAGGCTGAGTACTTTATTATCTAAAGATGGTAAGTTATAGTGCTGTGTTCATTCATAGTTAAAGGCAGTAGAGGCTGAGTACTTTATTATCTAAAGATGGTAAGTTAGAGTGCTGTGTTCATTCATAGTTAAAGGCAGTAGAGGCTGAGTACTTTATTATCTAAAGATGGTAAGTTAGAGTGCTGTGTTCATTCATAGTTAAAGGCAGTAGAGGCTGAGTACTTTATTATCTAAAGATGGTAAGTTAGAGTGCTGTGTTCATTCATAGTTAAAGGCAGTAGAGGCTGAGTACTTTATTATCTAAAGATGGTAAGTTAGAGTGTTGTGTTCATTCATAGTTAAAGGCAGTAGAGGCTGAGTACTTTATTATCTAAAGATGGTAAGTTAGAGTGTTGTGTTCATTCATAGTTAAAGGCAGTAGAGGCTGAGTACTTTATTATCTAAAGATGGTAAGTTAGAGTGTTGTGTTCATTCATAGTTAAAGACAGTAGAGGTTGAGTACTTTATTATCTAAAGATGGTGAGTTAGAGTGTTGTGTTCATTCATAGTTAAAGACAGTAGAGGTTGAGTACTTTATTATCTAAAGATGGTAAGTTAGAGTGTTGTGTTCATTCATAGTTAAAGACAGTAGAGGTTGAGTACTTTATTATCTAAAGATGGTAAGTTAGAGTGCTGTGTTCATTCATAGTTAAAGGCAGTAGAGGCTGAGTACTTTATTATCTAAAGATGGTAAGTTAGAGTGTTGTGTTCATTCATAGTTAAAGACAGTAGAGGCTGAGTACTTTATTATCTAAAGATGGTAAGTTAGAGTGTTGTGTTCATTCATAGTTAAAGACAGTAGAGGCTGAGTACTTTATTATCTAAAGATGGTAAGTTAGAGTGTTGTGTTCATTCATAGTTAAAGACAGTAGAGGCTGAGTACTTTATTATCTAAAGATGGTAAGTTAGAGTGTTGTGTTCATTCATAGTTAAAGGCAGTAGAGGCTGAGTACTTTATTATCTAAAGATGGTAAGTTAGAGTGTTGTGTTCATTCATAGTTAAAGGCAGTAGAGGCTGAGTACTTTATTATCTAAAGATGGTAAGTTAGAGTGTTGTGTTCATTCATAGTTAAAGGCAGTAGAGGCTGAGTACTTTATTATCTAAAGATGGTAAGTTAGAGTGTTGTGTTCATTCATAGTTAAAGACAGTAGAGGCTGAGTACTTTATTATCTAAAGATGGTAAGTTAGAGTGTTGTGTTCATTCATAGTTAAAGGCAGTAGAGGCTGAGTACTTTATTATCTAAAGATGGTAAGTTAGAGTGTTGTGTTCATTCATAGTTAAAGGCAGTAGAGGCTGAGTACTTTATTATCTAAAGATGGTAAGTTAGAGTGCTGTGTTCATTCATAGTTAAAGACAGTAGAGGCTGAGTACTTTATTATCTAAAGATGGTAAGTTAGAGTGCTGTGTTCATTCATAGTTAAAGACAGTAGAGGCTGAGTACTTTATTATCTAAAGATGGTAAGTTAGAGTGTTGTGTTCATTCATAGTTAAAGGCAGTAGAGGCTGAGTACTTTATTATCTAAAGATGGTAAGTTAGAGTGTTGTGTTCATTCATAGTTAAAGGCAGTAGAGGCTGAGTACTTTATTATCTAAAGATGGTAAGTTAGAGTGTTGTGTTCATTCATAGTTAAAGGCAGTAGAGGCTGAGTACTTTATTATCTAAAGATGGTAAGTTAGAGTGCTGTGTTCATTCATAGTTAAAGGCAGTAGAGGCTGAGTACTTTATTATCTAAAGATGGTAAGTTAGAGTGTTGTGTTCATTGATAGTTAAAGGCAGTAGAGGCTGAGTACTTTATTATCTAAAGATGGTAAGTTAGAGTGCTGTGTTCATTCATAGTTAAAGGCAGTAGAGGCTGAGTACTTTCTGTGTCGCAATGCGATTTGGATTGATTTCAAAACAGCAAAAACTGACTCATGGTTCTTCAGTGCAAGGGTTCAATTGCAAACAGGCCAAATGACTGAAAGTATAACCCTACAGTAGATACAGTATGAATTACTGTACCTACGTCGAATTAGCTGTTTGTAAATGGACTCCATTTACATGTGTTAAAAGTGGAATTTTAGACACCGTTTTGAAAACAACAGTGGGTGAATGAAAGTGGGTGCAGGTCCCCAGCGTGTGGCCGTGTTGTTCGGTGACCACTTATATGGTGACCATTATATACATCAAATAATAACATCTTCCACAAAAGTAAAACACTGTGCTGCATGAAACCTTGCTCTGTGGTCTTAGTTTTCCAGGACGTCCTACTACAGTGTCTGTTCAGAGCTCTCACCCGTGACGGGTGTGTCATCATATCATATAAACAGGGCACTAAATCGTATCGAAAAGTTGGCGTCCAAAGTTACTGGTCCTGTTTTTTTCTTTTCTAAGCATTTTGTAAGACGTTGCAACACAAACAAAGAAAGGCCCAATAAAACACTGTTAGCTGGCAGGTTAGGAGCTGAAACAAAGGGTTCTCCATTATCTATATTAATATACTACATTATCAGTCTGTATGGTGGCAGGCAGGGTAGGAGCTGAAACAAAGGGTTCTACATTATCTATATTAATATACTACATTATCAGTCTGTATGGTGGCAGGGTAGGAGCTGAAACAAAGGGTTCTACATTATCTATATTAATATACTACATTATCAGTCTGTATGGTGGCAGGGTAGGAGCTGAAACAAAGGGTTCTACATTATCTATATTAATATACTACATTATCAGTCTGTATGGTGGCAGGGTAGGAGCTGAAACAAAGGGCACTACATTATCAGTCTGTATGGTGGCAGGGTAGGAGCTGAAACAAAGGGCACTACATTATCAGTCTGTATGGTGGCAGGCAGGGTAGGAGCTGAAACAAAGGGCACTACGTTATCAGTCTGTATGGTGGCAGGCAGGGTAGGAGCTGAAACAAAGGGCACTACATTATCAGTCTGTATGGTGGCAGGCAGGGTAGGAGCTGAAACAAAGGGCACTACATTATCAGTCTGTATGGTGGCAGGCAGGGTAGGAGCTGAAACAAAGGGCACTACATTATCAGTCTGTATGGTGGCAGGCAGGGTAGGAGCTGAAACAAAGGGCACTACATTATCAGTCTGTATGGTGGCAGGCAGGGTAGGAGCTGAAACAAAGGGCACTACATTATCAGTCTGTATGGTGGCCTGCAAAATCTCGTTTTGGGTCAAAAAGAGAAATTAACTTGAAATTGAGATTGAAATGTAAAAAAACAATATTTAAAAAAAAATACAAATAAAAAAGTAAAACCAGGGCCGGTCAGAGAGGAATAGAGCGGGAGGATGGGTTCTACTGGCTTTTATCCTTCACTTCACAGACTACTCCTTAAATAGTTCATAGCAGTGTTGCCACCGACAATGACGACACCTTTTTAATAAAAATAGAAAAAACAATGAAAATGAAAAATAAAATCAAACAAAAATACTAAACAACCAATCCAGAGTCCACGTTGACGAGACCCCTCCCCACTTATCCGTCTGTCGGCGGATAATATCATTTGTCTTTTTCTTCTTCAATTGTTCTTCATAGTCACCATCCCCTCGTCTTCATCGAGATCACCCTCCTCATCGTCAGCCCCGGTCCGTCTCTCGGTCCGTCCTCCTGTAGTAAGTCACTTTAAGTCCGTCTCGACATCCCCCCCCCCCCCCCTCTCTCAAGTGTCTCCACTTCCCGGTGTCACGACCTCTGACCTCTCCACCTGCCACACCCTTCAGTCCACATCTCATCGGCACAGAGATTAACCCCAGAGCGTGGTGATTAACCCCCGCCGCGCCCCGCCGCGCGCCCTACACCACCGAGTGCTGGTTGTTCTGCTGGTGTTTCGGGTGCTGGTTCTGGTGGTGGACGCCTCCGCCAGCCAGCACCGTGTGGTTGACCGACGACGCCGAGCGGTCGGACCCCTCCGCCACTGTGCCGTTGACGTTCTCCTGGCGCTGGCAGCAGAGGATCTGCCGGAAGGTGGCGCTCATCTCCTTGTCGCGGTACGAGTAGATGATGGGGTTCATGGCCGAGTTGAACTCCGCCAGCAGCAGGAAGAACTTCTCGTAGGTCAGCACGTTGCAGTTCACACAGAAGACGTCCAGGAGGAGGATGACGAGGCCCGGGGTCCAGCACACGATGAAGGCACCTGCGAGGGGGGGGCAGAGAGAGAGAGAGGTTAGGAGGAGAGGAGGAGGGGGGTCCAGCACACGATGAAGGCACCTGCGAGGGGGGGCAGAGAGAGAGAGAGGTTAGGAGGAGAGGAGGAGGGGGGGGATGACGAGGCCTGGGGTCCAGCACACGATGAAGGCACCTGCGAGGGGGGGCAGAGAGAGAGAGAGGTTAGGAGGAGAGGAGGAGGGGGAGGATGACGAGGCCGGGGTCCAGCACACGATGAAGGCACCTGCGAGGGGGGGCAGAGAGAGAGAGAGGTTAGGAGGAGAGGAGGAGGGGGAGGATGACGAGGCCCGGGGTCCAGCACACGATGAAGGCACCTGCGAGGGGGGGGGGGGGGGGGGGGCAGAGGTTAGGAGGAGAGGAGGAGGGGGAGGATGACGAGGCCGCGGGTCCAGCACACGATGAAGGCACCTGCGAGGGGGGGGGGGGGGGGGGGCAGAGGAGAGAGAGAGGTTAGGAGGAGAGGAGGAGGGGGGGGATGACGAGGCCGGGGTCCAGCACACGATGAAGGCACCTGCGAGGGGGGGGGGGCAGAGGAGAGAGAGAGGTTAGGAGGAGAGGAGGAGGGGGGTCCAGCACACGATGAAGGCACCTGCGAGGGGGGGGGGGCAGAGGAGAGAGAGAGGTTAGGAGGAGAGGAGGAGGGGGGTCCAGCACACGATGAAGGCACCTGCGAGGGGGGGGGGGCAGAGGAGAGAGAGAGGTTAGGAGGAGAGGAGGAGGGGGGGGATGACGAGGCCGGGGTCCAGCACACGATGAAGGCACCTGCGAGGGGGGGGGGGGGGGGGGCAGAGGTTAGGAGGAGAGGAGGAGGGGGGTCCAGCACACGATGAAGGCACCTGCGAGGGGGGGGGGGGTGGGGGGGGGGGGGGCAGAGAGAGAGAGAGGTTAGGAGGAGAGGAGGAGGGGGAGGATGACGAGGCCCGGGGTCCAGCACACGATGAAGGCACCTGCGGAGGGGGGGGGGGGCAGAGGAGAGAGAGAGGTTAGGAGGAGAGGAGGAGGAGGAGAGGAAGAGGGGGAGGATGAGGCTAAAGCAGGGGTGGCCAACCAGTCAGAGACTAAGAGCCACAAAAAAATGACTGTGGTACCACAAAGAGCCACACCATATACCAGCGTTTCTCAACCTTTTTTTCAGTCACGGCACCCTTCATGTGTTTATAGGTCTCACCCTCTGGCCTCTGAAGTTGCTAATGTCTTTTTGATTTGGGCCTCACAGGGTTAAAAGTACCCTGTGAGACCCACGGTTGCAAAATTACAAAATCACTTTTAGCCATTTAAAAAAATAATGTTTATTTAAAAAATGTTAAAGGGGAACTATTAACTATTATACTACTATTTACTATTTCTTTCACTATTTGGGCACTTTTACACAATTCCTGTGAGTCTATGGAACACCTAGGTTTTTTTTTTTTTTTAAATGCATTGTTTTGTATTTCTAATCAAGTACTAAAAACCGCATTTTTCTACCTCAAGATCTTAAGCCGTTTTGAGGCTGGGCTCCAACCACTGTGTGGCCTGGTGCCAACTGCCACATCAACTGCCACATTATTATGCAGCTGAGAAATCTCTGACATCACAGATATGCACATTTTCAGATGATTCAGTTCAGTGAGGGTGAATATTGTGAGAGGAGAATTGGAAGAATTCGCCAATATGAGAATTAGAGACATATATCCTATTAATATAAGTCCACATAGCTAAGAAACAATGGTAAACACTGAAAAAAGCAATTTATAAGATAGTTCCCCTTTAAGCACATGTATAGTCAATTGGTCCTGTTGTTCAGCCTCACAATGCTATTTGATAGTAAATGTGTTTATATGTCCCACCCTCTGGCCTCTGAAGTTGCTAATTTCTTTTTAATTTGGGCCTCACAGGGTTAACCTCTTAAGCCCGAGATATACAGTAAAAGTGTATATTTTCAGCATTATGTTTGTTTACCAATTATTTTAACTGTTATTAGTGAAATATAAGATTATAGAAATCTCAGGGCATTGAGTCGGAAACCGGCGCATATTGACAGGAGGAAGTGGCACAGCCAAAAGTGAGTGTAGTCTTTTGAAGGAAGAGACTCAGGGCTTTCGAATTTCGAAAAACTACCCTACCCAGCTCACACCAGCCCCTGTCAATCATCTGACTTCTGGATTTACTTTTTAATTTCTCTTATTTTTTGGGATTATCTCCCACAAACCTGAACGTTATTGCCATAAAACAGAACGCAGTTCGTTTCTCTACCTTTCTGTGAACGTCTTGCAAAAAACGGTGTTGCAATACGATGAAAAATGGTGGAGAAATTTACATTATAAAAAAGATGGCAGAATTCAGTACTGTATCTACAAAACCTTCTGTTTAATCATCTTCCCTTTATTCATTTGCTTAGATTTTTCAGGTCTGGTCAATTTTAGCATGGTGTTATTTACAGTCAAAGATATTTTTTTTTTAAATAGAATTGATATTCTCCTTTGGTTCATTACAATTTACTCAAGCCTAGTAACAGACACACTATTTCTGACACTGATCCATATGTCCCTAGATTCAGATACCAAGAACATGCAATGGACCATTTAAAAAAAAATTGTAAATGTTTATTCTACGTCCTTATGGAATGAGTGACATAAAAAAAAAAGGTTAAAAAAAAAAAAAGGTAAAAAAAAAGAAAAAAAATATTTTTTTTAAATTTTTTTTATGGATGGAAGAGCCGCACATTGACGGGCAAAGAGCCGCATGCGGCTCGCGAGCCGCGGGTTGGCCACCCCTGGGCTAAAGAAACACATCTGGAGGGAGAGAAGCGAGGAGAGAAGAGAGGTTTTGATTTGATTTGATTTGGTTTATTAGACGATTGTGACAAATACACATCAAAGATAAAAACACAATACAGTCAGAGACTTGTTTCCACTGTGCTCCTTGGTCTGGCACCAACATGACATACAGTATAAAATAAATACAGCTACCCGAGGTTAAATACAGTATATACTGGAACATTTTCTAAAAGCCCGATGTTGACCTCTTTCTTAAAAAGATAGCGACTACTGATGCTCTTAACCCTTTCACTACCACACTACCATAGGGTTAACCCTTTCACTGCGACACTACAGAAGGTTAACCCTTTCACTGCCACACTACAGACGGTTAACCCTTGGCGTTCGACACACCTCCACACACGTGGGATGAGAGAAGGAGAACTGGGGAGAAGATAACCAGAGACACGGCCTCTGACAGCTTTAAGTGCCACAAGACGAGTGGCGTGACGAGAGGGGTGAGCGTCTGGAGGCCACCAGCGGCGCATCCTCACCGATAATCGCTTGAGCGGGATAAGAGGAGGATGACATTGTTGTTTCAGGACCGAGAGGACAAACTATGCCTAAACGTGTGAATTAGCTTAGCGTCATTCACTGGAAGTAGGTGTGCCAGTGTAGCCTAGTTCCCAACAGTCAGGAAATACACTCCAAATACAACTCCTGTAAACAGGGGCTTTTGAGGTGATGAAATCACTGCGCCCAGGCAGTAGTGGTTCGGCAAGAAATAGTTCTGAGTATATATCTGCTTAGAATTTATTTCTCCACGTGGTAAATACACAGGTCACAACATGTTTACGCATGCACAGAGAAGAAAAGGGTCTGTGTCTGCTTGTCTAACTCCAGGGTAGATGGCAAATAAGCTAATTTCCCAAAAGTTTGGCGTGTTCCTTTAACACACAGGCGCACACGACCACACCAGATCTATGACACCGGGCCGCTGGAACAGGCTTTGCTTGCGTGCCGCCCAACGTCTCGGAATACAATCCTCGACCGTTTGTAACTTTCCGCGAGGTGGTGAGTGAAGCACATTAGCCGCAGAATTGGCTTTGAGTGTTTTACGGCCGGCGTCTCTCCTCGGCCCTGAGAGCGTTCTATATCCCCCGCCTTGTCTTCCCTCTCTGTCTCTCCTCGGCCCTGAGAGCGTTCTATATCCCCCGCCTTGTCTTCCTCTCTGTCTCTCCTCGGCCCTGAGAGCGTTATATATCCCCCGCCTTGTCTTCCCTCTCTGTCTCCCTTGACCCTGAGAGCGTTATATATCCCCCGCCTTGTCTTCCCTCTCTGTCTCTCCTTGACCCTGAGAGCGTTCTATATCCCCCGCCTTGTCTTCCGTCTCTGTCCGGCCTGAGAGCGTATATATCCCCCGCCTTGTCCAGCGTCTCTGTCCATCGTGGTCCTTGACCTCGATGCACTCC
>NW_028170914.1:5000-18399 GCF_963971535.1 Notolepis coatsorum | reverse complement strand
AAGATATATTAATTTCAGTGTTCAAACCAGTGGCGTCATTTCATTAAAAGCCAAGGTATGGCAATTAGGGAGGGGGTGGTGAAGGGGGGGTTTCCCCCCCTTGGTGGATTTTTTTGGTCAAATCAGTTGTGCAATAGTCACTTTTGGTGAGTTGTTTCTATACAATTCACTTATATGACATTTAGGTATGACACAGGACTACACAAGCATTTTTAGTATAGAAATGTGTCAACAGACTAAAGCAGGGAACCACACTATTTTGCATACAATTTATGCAGAATGTAATATCATAACTGTCTATTATTTTTCTTGCAATTGAGCCAATTTTCCTTAGGTACGGTTTTGAGGTGTGTGTTCAACAGAATGTAGTATCAAAAACATGTTCACAAAAAGTATGGGTTACTGAATGCTGAACTGCACTGTTATAATCACTAAGCCAGACCTTACCTGTGTCCCTGTATCACTTGTCTCTGCTGCCCTTTGATTAAAAAACGTCCCTATGTCCATTTTCCTTTTATTTTGGCATATTTGAGTTAGTAGTAAAAGTCACCTAGTAAAAGTGAGATAATTGACAATATCAAAACATGCTAGGGCTGTACCGAATAGTTCGAAGCTTCGTTCATAATGTTGACATTCGAATTCTAAATCAACATACAAAAAATTGTAATAAAAAAAAATATATATATATATATATTTTTTTTTCTTTCTTTTTGCCAAGGTATGGCGAGTGCCATACCTTGCCATACCAAAATGACGCACCTGGTTCAAACCTCTGTTTCTCTAATACATTAGCACTCAGTGATTTTTCTTTATTGTGTAAGAAACTTCAGAACGTTACCTTTCAAAAGAGACCAGACTCATGCATGTGCTATAATAAGTATAAAGTATAATAAATAGCTAATTACTTTGGGTATGCAAATCACTTTCGTTTTATGCTAAATGTGCCCTGCTACGCGTATTAACTCATTCGGGGCCATCCACGTAATATTACGTGTTTGCCCGACAACCGTTGGGTGCCAGCCACATAATATTACGCTTTTGGTTCGTTTTTTAAATTTTTTTATATTAATATCCCATTCACTGTCACAGAGCTGTATTTTGGCTGGAAAAGGCATATTGGGACTCCGAAAGTGCAGTACCGGCCAGATCCTGGTAGTGGCGCTGTCTCGAGAATGCAGTAACCCCTGTTGCACACCTAGTGTCACACTGTTTACGCTCCGAGCTGACTTTTCTGTTAGTCTGAAGCGAGGACTTCACTCGATCGCATGGAATACTTCTTGGGATGCCGAGTTCATTATGCAGTAAAGGATTATGGCATGGGCCATATGCTCATCTACCAGATGGCGATCAAATAATTGGAAAAAAAAATTTGGAATCCAACCGGCCAAAGGTAAGAGCAATTTGACGTAAATTTCAGCTTGATCGTGCAAGGATTTAATAGCCATCCCTGAGATCAGCATATGTTGTGGTAATAACGAATGCCGTTATTGGCAATCAATTCATCAGAAACAACTTCCCCCGCCCCCCCCCCCCCCTTTCATGCATTCATGATGGAACATAATAACGATCATACAGTATGCATTTGGATGTTTAACTGTCGTGTGTAGGGACGAAACGCCAATGGATTTAACGTTATTAGCTTAGCGCCTTATAAATAGCCTTGCAGGAATTATCCCAGATAATTCCGATATAACTAGGGATGCCCCGATCACGTTTTTTGCCACCGATACCGATCACCGATCGTCGTGAGCCATATCGGCCGATACCGATCCGATACCGATTGTTTTTGATTAAAAAGAAATAAAAAATTATTTTATATAATTTTTTTTTTTTTTTATATAAAATATATATATTATATAATTAGACTTGTACTTGTATTATCTGCGAGACATCGCCACCACGCAACAAGTCAAAATGCTCGCTATCTGCAAACAGCTCCACTGTCTGTGTGTACTCTAGTAGCCTCCAGCTCCAAAAAGGATTCTCCGGCGCTGCAGCTGGACCCTATTGGTAACGTTACGGTTCTTTGGTCATTTCACATTCAGCAAGCCCTCAGCTCCAATACGCATTAAATCAATGTTATAAGACATTGATATCAAGAGCTATCTGTAGCTACTGCTAGCCGGCTAGATGACGTTAAGACAGAACTTTAGTTCAATGGGACATTTCGTTTTGAACAGTAAACTAACATCAGGTAACGCAAGCTAACGCAAGCTAACGGAGGTATGAACATGGACTACTAGACTTTCTGGATCATTTGTTGATATCAGGAGCTATCGGTAGCTAGCCGGCTAAATACCGTTAGACAATGCCTACTAAACGTGAATAGTTGACTGGGTAATTTTGTTTAAACAGTAACGATAGCTAGGTAGCTAACGTTAGCGCAGGTCGAATGCACTACAGACTCGAGCAGAGGAGCCGCCTCTCAGTCCTCTTTGTTTACAAACTCTACACTGGGGCGGGCGGGGCTAGGGAGGAGGAGCAGCGGCAGTTTGCAGGTCGTGTGTGTCTGAGACAGACAGCGAGTGAGAGCTTCGCTTGATCGGTTTCCGCGATCGGCGAATATGACTCATTATCGGAATTCACAGATTGCATATTTATACTGAGTATCGGCCGATAACGATCGGTGGCCGATCGATCGGGGCATCCCTAGATATAACACTCATATTCACCACGGTATAAAACGGGAACGTATTGATGAATTATGCATCTTGAATGGAAGGTTCTTACTGTCAATTGACAATGATATTGGATACATAGCTATAATATAAAATATAGATTTAGCTCTACAAACAACGTGACGCAGAGTGAAAAGTTGTAATGGAAAGCTGGCCTAACTACAGCGGGCACAGTCTAATAGCTGGCACCCAATCTGTTAAGGACATAGAGAGAGCCATGTCTATATTGGTATAATTTCTACAGGCCACACAGCTCAATTATATTATTCTTGAAAGTGATTACCTGGACAGAACAAAGCCAGTCTGCCTAAATCCTGTCTGTTCTTCCAGGTCAATGATAATAACTCAGTATTGCAGACAGACTCAAGGGATTGTGATGCTATTGCATCTGACCAGCTAGTGCAGCAGCACACCAAATCCTCCAGCAAAATTAGAGACCCATACGTCTTCTGTACACAGACACACAAATAAACTAGACCTAGATTAACCTGTTATGCCCTAGCCATATAATAATAATCATAATTTATATTCTCATTTGTTTCATCACAATTTAGTGAATTTACTCAAGCCTAGTAACAGACACAATGTTTCTGACACTGGGAATACATACCCCCAGGTCCCTAGATGTTCCTAGATACCAAGAACATGCACATTTACCTTGTAGAAGTGGAGCAATCTTCCATTTACTTGTATCTTTAGGCAGAATCTCTGAAAATAGGGCTACATCTTAACAGGTTAAAATACACTACATACCTAAGTAGATGGAAGATTGCTCCACTTCTACAAGGTCCGTTTGCATGTTCTGTGCCGTTAGAGGCTCTGCTTGGCATCACACTGCACTATCTCGCGTACGTGCACGCGTACTGAATAAATTCCACAAATGTACCTCTAATACCAGTATTAGTCTGACCACACCCCTCATCAGCTTACCTTCATAAGCAGGTGTGTGGTCACCTGCTCTCCTCCTTCTCGCTTTCACCACAAGGAATAAGTGCCTCGGTAGATCCCCACACTTGACACCATGATGGAAGAAATTGGATTAGGAACAGCTTTGGGAAACAAGGTTACGTTGACATCATATCTTTATTTTCTCTCTCACTATTTTTCGAGAAAATACGGCAATATTGTCTTCGTACTGGAGTGTCTAGAAGATGATGATCATTCTAAAAACCCTCCACCGGTTTTTCGTATTGGGAGCACGCCGCTGCATGCTTCTCGACTGCAGTTCCTTGCTGTGTTTGTTGGGGTGAAACCTGTCAGGCCACAGCTGAACTGTCGGACATGCCGCTGTTGTGAGAAGCGGTGCGTTCCAGGTTGGGTGAGTAGTGTTTGCTGGCAGGCTCCACTTGTCTGTTAGTGCTATGGGGGCTACTTGACAATGTTTATGGAAACCGGCCCCAGACTAGGGTCCTTTGTTCAGCCACCTAGGCGACAGGAGACCTTGGTCTGAAGACCATTATAGTTTTAACTAGTGGGCCGCGACCATTGACACTGGTGATCCCTGTGTGTTTTGGACGAGTGGATTCTCTCTGTCACCGTGTTAAGGCCCCATCTTTCATATCCAAATGAGAGTATTCCTTCACGAGGGGATATGTGCATGAATGTGCGGTAGCGGCAGATTCATGTTCAAAGTCAGCTACACAGGCCAGTTGGTATTGTGCTGATTCCGTCGGGTGTGGTAAAATCACCGTTGTGAAGCGGTGTTGACATCTTGTTTTCTCTTTTCTCTTAAAAAGTGAGGAGAGGTTCAGAACGGCGGCCTGTCTGGGTGAGTGTTATGTCATTGTTTACATGTTCATAGCTTGCGGTTAGCCAGTCAGCTGTTAACTGCTGCGTTAGCCTGCTGGATCGCTGCATGGCCTGCTTAGGTTGGGCCTACTATTAGCCAGTCAGCTGTTAGCTGCGGGGCTAGCATGTCGTGGTCGCTAGGTAACGTTAGCTTGCTGCTATAGGCCATGGCCTGGCGCGGGGTAGCTTAGCTTCTCGCACGCCGCCGTGAGCTCGCTTCTGATCGCGTGCGTCGTTAGCGGCGTCTCGCGAGCAGAAGCAGTAGCACCCGAACGGTTGGAGCGGCCGTTAGCTTGATGCTATTCTGTTGAACGTGCTTTGATTTTAACATGTTTTACACTCTTGACCACGACGTCATCCTTGACAGGGGATGTTTCGTCGACCCTGCCCTGAGCCAGGACGGCAAGGTTGCATCAACAGGGGACTGTAGTGCGGGTTGGGGCGGTGACGCTGCCCAGTTCGGACAACACAGGAGCGGCTGTGTTCCTACGGTGTCTGTGACTGCACTTCGCTGATCTGCGTTCCGGGTAGGAACGGGGTTGACCAGACCTCATAACACGTCTTCTGGTTTTACTTTGCTAAATGTATTGTGAATAACGGTGTTTTTCCCAAAACGTGTGTTGCTACAATGCATTTAGGATACGTTGCGGGTTATGTGTGAGCTGTTTTTGTCACTGGCAGTTAGCTTCTCCGTGCAAATCGGGATGTAATGATCTGGTTGTTGTGTGAGGAACATCATGGTGTTTATATGTACCGTGTACTCACAACTAAGGTAACTAACCTATGAAGCTATGCTTGGTGACAAGTGAGTAAAAGAATGTTCTTTCTCAGACTGTGATGACAATGAACAGTGTGTTCACATATTAACAGGTTTTCCTGTTTTAACTGGCCGTATTGAGGGTAAAATAGGAGGATTGTGTTTTCCCCCCCGGTTCCCTGGGGACTTTTTCATCCTCCTATCAGACATGTTTGTGCACTATTTGTGTCTTTTGTGTGGTAGGGATGCGATGTAACTCTTAGCTTGATTGCTGAGGTTGTGCTAAATCTGCTGGAGAGACTTATTTTCCTAAAAAAGAAAATGGTTTGGTTGCTGTCATGTGTGCTTAGCAAGGCCTGTGGCCGATACTAATCGAGAATGATGTATTCTCTCATTGTGAAAAAAACGGTGTTCCTCTGTTGAGTGTTTTTGCCATTTTTTGTAGGTGATGATGGGTTGTGTGTGTCATGTGACCTACAACTGGGTTGGACTGGCCACAGAAGCACATGTGTATGTTGGACCGGGGCTCTCAGAGCCCTCTCTATTCTGTGTTTTTCCTTAGTGAAAATCAGATAGCAGGTTAGCTCATGCGCTGTGTGGGGCTGTAAAACGTTCCTGGTCCCACGGCCTGGTATATTGGGCGTGTGCACCGCAGGAATTCCCCCGCCATAGAGTACGTCACCGTGCGCGTCTCTGTTGGTAGGACTTCCGTGTGCTGTTCAGGTCCATGTGATGGATCTGTTTTCAGGGGGGGTGGTCAGGGCTCCTCCTCACCAAGCGCCTATTCAGGCCTTCTGTGAGTTCGGACTCCTTCTTCCATGTGAGGAAGCCTCCATCAGAGTACAGAGCCTTCCTCCTCAGATTGTCAAAGTGAGTGGACCCTCTAGAAGGGTCCTTTTCTATTGTGTGTGTATTCGATTCAATTCGTTTATTGAGTGTGTATGGGTTCAGTGCCTCTTCCCCGGAGAGCCCTAAAACCAGTTTTTTACATGGCTCAAGGTGCAATATATTCTTTTCAATCTGTACAGCTCGCGTGGGAAGTCTCTCTGGGGATCCCCGTCTCCTTCCTATGGGAGGGTGGTGGGATGTAAAAATGTGAAAATTTTTTACCCCGGCTGTGTAGACTGGGATACATACTGTTGATGCTTCCTTCTTTTCTATTCCAGAAGTGTTGGAGTTAGGGAGTGTCACACCCCTCTTGTCGTTCCCCTGGGCGCCTTGGGGATTCAATGACAGGTCTAAATAGCCTGTTCATTGATGGGGGTGTGTCCCGACGCATGTATAGTGCTAGCTCGCTGTAAACAGGCGATTGACTGGCACGCCTTGGTTGCTTGTGGTTGAAACAGCGTTTTTATAAAGCAACTGAGATGGGGGTTTTTCCTCTTCCGACGACCACATCCCATGACCTTAGTTTCGTTTAGTTTAGTTTCTTTAATAGTTGTCATACAGAAGTACAGAATACTTTTGTACAAAATGCTTCTTATTGTTGCGCTCCAGAGACTGTGCATGACAAGATAAGTATGAAATAAAAACATAGTAAAAATTAGAAGAAAAAAAAGAGGTCACAGTGTTCAGTTTAGACATATGTACAATGTTCGTAGACGTGGTTACCATACAATATACAATACTGTGCAGTGTACTAATATACAATACTATATAGTGCAAGGCATAAATGGACGAGGTGCAGTTTAGGTACAATTCACAGTAGGTGTACGAGTTGTAGTGCAAATCCTTTATCAATAAATATAAAGTGTAAGTGTGTTTGTGTGATCTAAAGTGTGGAGAGTGGGTGCTGCTGTGTGTTGTTTGTTTGAGTGAGTGTGTGTGTGCGTGTGGGTGTGTGTGCTGTGTGCATTTGATGGTTGTTGCATAGTGATTATTGTTCGTTTAGCGATTATTGTTCGTTTAGCAGCCTGATGGCCTGGGGATAGAAGCTCCTTCTGAGTCTTTCTGTGCTCGCCATAAGACTCCGGTATCGCTTGCCTGACGGCAGCAGTTCAAAGAGGCAGTTGTTCGGGTGGCTCGAGTCCTTAATAATTCTCTTAGCCTTCCCCTTGCACCGCTTGTTGTAAATGTTCTGGAGGGTGGGAAGCCCCCCTCTAATTGTGCGTTCGGCTGAACGTGTCACTCTTTGTAGTCTGCTACGGTCTTGTGCAGTGCTATTCCCAAACCAGGAGGTGATGTTGCCGGTCAGGATGCTCTCTATTGTACATGAGTAGAAGTTCCTAAGGATCTTCTGACTGACTTGGAACTTCCTTAGGCGCCTGAGGAAGTAGAGGCGTTGTCGTGCCTTCTTCACAACACTGTCAATGTGTGTGGTCCATGTCAAGTCCTCGGATATGTGGGCTCCGAGGTACTTGAAACTGTTCACTCTCTCAACTGGTGCCCCGTCGATGCTGAGGGGGCTGTAGTCCTTGACCCCCGACCTCCTGAAGTCCACAATCATCTCTTTTGTTTTGCTGACGTTCAGGGAGAGGCAGTTCTCCTGACACCACTGTGACAGGTTCTCTACCTCTTCCAGGTAGGCCCTTTCGTCGTTGGCAGAGATCAGGCCCACCACTACTGTGTCATCAGCAAATTTGATGATGGTGTTGTTGTTCCGCTGTGCTACGCAGTCATGTGTGTACAGGGAGTAGAGGAGGGGGCTCAGAACACAGCCCTGGGGGGCCCCTATGTTGAGCGTGATGGATGAGGAGGTGCAGTTGCCGGCTCTTACCACCTGGGGTCTGCCCGTCAGGAAGTCCAGGACCCACTGGCACAGGTCATAGTTCAAGCCCAGGTCCCTGAGCTTGGCTATGAGTTTGGAGGGGACTATGGTATTGAATGCTGAGCTGTAGTCGATGAACAGCATTCTCACATAGTTCCCCTTCCTCTTGTCCAGATGTGATGCTGCTGTGTGCAGCACATGGGCTATGGCGTCCTCCGTGGACCTGTTGGGGCGATATGCAAATTGCAGAGGGTCCAGGTTGATTGGGAGGGAGGAACAGATGTAGCCCTTCACTAGCTTCTCAAAGCACTTCATGGCTATGGAGGTGAGGGCTACAGGGCGGTAGTCGTTGAGGCAAGCGGGCGTAGATTTTTTGGGTACAGGGATGATGGTGGACTTCTTCAGACAGGTGGGGATGACGGCCTGTTCCAAGGACAGGTTGAAGATGTCAGTGAATACCGGGGCCAGTTGGTCGGCACAGACTTTTAGGACGCGGCCGGGGATGCCGTCCGGTCCTGCTGCCTTCCTGATATCCACTTTTTTAAAGATCCGTCTCACCTCATGCTCTGTTACCCTGAACACTGAGTCTCCATCAGCAGACCCCCCCCCCCCCATTGCCGTGGTTTGTAGGCTGGTGTTGTTATTCACAGCCTCAAACCTCGCATAGAAGGAGTTGAGATCATTTGCTAAGGAGATGTCACTGTTCAGTTTGAGGGGGGTTCCTTTGTAGTCTGTCATTGTTCTGAGGCCCTGCCACATGCCTCTAGAGTCAGCCTGTTCAAACTGAAGTTCAACTTTATCCTTGTAACGCCGTTTTGCCTCTATTACTGCTCTCCTGACGTTGTATCTTGCCATCTTGTGTTCTTCCATGTTGCCTGTCACCAGCCCGGTGTTGTATGCTGATGTGCGCACTTTCAGAGCCTCACGGACGGATTTGTCTACCCAGGGCTTTTGGTTTGGGTAGATATTAATTTTGGTGGTGGGGATTATTACTTCTACCTGAGTACAGACATAGTCAATCACCGTTTCGGTGTATTCGTTAATATTGGCTGTGTTATCACGGA
This sequence comes from Notolepis coatsorum, assembly GCF_963971535.1. Lineage (NCBI taxonomy): Eukaryota > Metazoa > Chordata > Actinopteri > Aulopiformes > Paralepididae > Notolepis > Notolepis coatsorum. The sequence goes on along the minus strand of NW_028170914.1, from coordinate 9,405 downwards.
GTACACTCCATTCTGTGCTTCCCAGCACTGCTTGGAGTGACTCTACTGACGTCACGGTCCAACGCTTAACCTCTCGCGAGACCACCGGCGTTCGCTTGAGACACTGTTTGTACTTAGGCAAAAGAAAAATTGCTGCGTGATCGCTTTTACCGAATGGACTAAGAGCCTGTGACTTGTACCCATTCTTAAATTGCGAGTATACATGGTCTAATATGTTCTCGCCTCTGGTGGGACAGGTCACATGCTGATAGAAATTCGGCAGCACCTTTTTAAGACGCGCGCTGTTGAAATCCCCCAAGACCAAAATGGCCGCGTCAACGTTAGCTGCCTGGAGTTTGTTTACCTCGTCGTGAAGTTTTGAAAGTGCGACCTCAGTGTTCGCGTGTGGTGGAATGTACACTCCGATGAGGATGATGGACGTTAACTCTCTTGGGAGGAAGAAGGGTCGACATTTTATCGTGATAAACTCCAGGTCTGGGGAGCAGTGGTTAGACATTTCTTTTGTGTTGCCTAAATCGCACCACTCCTTGTTTATCATGAAGGCAATGCCGCCTCCTTTCTTCTTTAGTGACTCTAATGCCGTCCGGTCTTTTCGTAGAACGAAGAAGTGGTCTGCCGGTTCTATTGCATGATTCGGGACATCTGGACTCAGCCAAGTTTCTGTGAAACAGAGGACGTTACAATCCCGAATGTCCCTCTGGAATTGGATCCTTGCTCTGATGTCGTCCAATTTGTTTCCTATCGATTGCACATTGGCCAACAATATGCTGGGCAATGTGGTTCTGTGTCGTTTGGACCTCAGTCTGTTCCGGACCCCGGCTCTCTTTCCTCGTCTTCGCGGCGGCTTTTGTCCGTGGCCGGCATAACAAAGGATCTCGGCAGGCCATTTCTGCTGTTCAGCGATCCGATCCAGAGAGCAATCCAAACGGTAAGTTTTTCTTAATCCAATGTCAATGATTGACTGACGGTCATACACATATAATGCACCAACAGTTGGTGCAAATAAAACTCCTAATACTATAAAAATTAACAAAATAAAGCACAGTCTCGTCGGAGCGATCAGAAAGGCAGCCATCACAGCAGCGCCAGACCTGGGTGGGTTGTCGACGGATTCTCGTTCATGTCTGGGGGATGATGACGGAATGGATCTGAACATATGTGGAGGGGTCTCACGCCCTTGGGGTGGGCCACCAGGCGCGGTTCGCCCGAACGTCTGGGTGGCGCCTTCTTTTCATGTTAAGATCGACACGCATATCTGCCCTTCTCCTGGAGTAGGCATGTCGGCGTGGTTAGGGCACGGGACTGGTTCTGGTCACGCTGGTCCAGGTCAGTTGAACCCGTTGTCCACCGGGGATGCAGATCTGCTGTTCTGGTACCCTGAGGGACTTGGGCTTTTTTCAGGGGGAAAAATGCCAGGTCGGTCTGGGTGTCACAGGGTTAAGCGCTATGGAGACCCTGGTTGGGTATGTTTTTACTCAGCACTGTCGTAATGGCTTACAGCCATGCCATTCTGTACACGCTCGATCTCGTCGGATCTCGGCCGCTACACAGGTTGGTCCTGGTTAGTACTTGGTTGGGAGACCGCCTGGGAATACCAAGTACGGTGTGCTTAGGGGCTGGTTCTCTATTATTTTTCGCTCCTCTCTCACGCATGGCGAAGAGGGGCCTGTGGGGGTGGTTTTTTGACCTCCTCTGGTGACCCTGTGCTTCCCGTACCGCCAGGCCCGGTCCGAAGTGATGTTTGCGACCCGTAGGCCTGGGTTAACCCTTTTTTGAAAACTGAAACACTTGTACTGCGGTATAGCCGGTGTATACCCGCAGGTGTGTTTTTGGAGTTTTTTCTTGAGGGGTTATAGGAACAACCACCGCATTGGGTAACACCGAGGTGGTTGATTCCCTGGTGTGTTGGAGCAGTGTCAACTCCCGGGTTCACCGGTTGAGGGTGCCCCTGCACGTTCATGACGTCTGCCAATCGTGTCAGCCTTCTCTGCCTCGACCCCTCTGGGTGGGGTTTTTTAAATGGAGGCTTGGTCATGCAACAACGCCAGCATACGCCCCTTCCGCCGGGGCAGCTGTGTTCAGCTGTCCCCTCTGGCGCCTGTCTCGTCCGCAGTCTCCAGGCTAGGGTTAACAGCCTGTTGCCTGGTTTTTCCCCGGTGCGCTGCCTGCTTCCGTTGGTTAACCTTTTTTGTGTGCTTACGGCCATGCTGACTGCCTGTTCTGCAGGGTCAGTGTGCCAGGCGGTGTACTATTGGGGGGACGGGGCCCGCTCGGCTTACGGCCATACCGACCTGAACACGCCCGATCTCGTCCGATCTCGGTAGCTAAGCAGGTTCTGGCCTGGTTAGTACTTGGTTGGGATACCGCCTGGGATTACCAGGTGCAGTAACTGGGGGGCCTTTGTCCGAATACGCTGGCGATGTGGGGGGCGGGGCACTACGTGCCCACCTGGTGGGGTCTTGATGCTGGCATCATGGACTTCTCCGGGCCCCCATTCCAGGGAGTCCAGTCCTTTTGGTGGGTCTGGGTCTTCCTTCGCGCTCCGCTGCTACGGCCTTGCCACGGGGTTGGGTTTGCCCTTGACCCCGTGATTCTGGGGGCGGTAACGAGGTTGTTCCTCCGTTCGTTCCCGGGTGGCATGCGGGTTGTGCGTGTGTGTAGTCGTGGGGTCAAGCCACGGTCTGCTCACCCTGTGCGTTGAGTTGCTTGAGTGCCTCTTCGCACGGTCGGGTCCGTCGCCTTCCCGTGAAGCCCCTAATAGGGGGGATACCCTCCATTAGGGGGGGTCGGGGGGGCTCGGCCCTCCCTGTTCTGATGGTTTTGGGGGGCTGTCAGCGGGGTGTATTTGTCAGCCAGCGGCTCCGCTTGGCCTCCCATTGTGCAGTGTGATGCCAAGCAGAGCCTCTAACGGCACAGAACGCTAGGTTATGACTATAACCAAGTTCTGTTAGTTAGAGGTGACGCTTGGCATCAGACGGCCGCTGCAGCCCTTGACCTCACCTTGTGGTGAAAGCTTGGGAAGGAGGAGAGCAGGTGACCACACACCTGCTTATGAAGGTAAGCTGATGAGGGGTGTGGTCAGACTAATACTGGTATTAGAGGTACATTTGTGGAATTTATTCAGTACGCGTGCACGTACGCGAGATAGTGCAGTGTGATGCCAAGCGTCACCTCTAACTAACAGAACTTGGTTATAGTCATAACCTAGCGTTCCTGGTACTAAGGGACATGTACGGACCCCAGGGAATGTATTCCAAGTCTCAGTATTGTCTGTTACTATGCCTGAGTGAATTGCAATGAACCAAAGGAGAATATAAATTATTTTCTATCTTTGAGGGTGAATAACAAAAGATTGCCACTAAGCTCATTCAGCACCTTCTTGCGATCAAGTGGACTAAAAAGCTAAGCAAATCAACAAAGGGTAGATGATTTATAGGGTTTTGTGTAGATACAGTACTGAATTTTGCCATCTGGACACCTGCAATATAGACTATGATTATATGAATATAGAATGTCAGGCCTATAAATTACCTTATTATGGCCAAGTCATACTGTACATCTATGGATCGGCCAAAATCTCCTCTTTCCATTGGCAGAGTTGAATCTGGATTTAGTAGTACCACCAGGGCAGCAAATACTGTGAATTAAATCGACTGTATGTACAGTTACTTTTCGGCGTCATATCCTTGCGTCTAAATCCTTCGGTTTCCGATGCAATGCGCAGAGATTTTTATAAGCTCATATTTCGCTAATAACACTTAAAATCATTGGTAAAAACGTAGTGCTGAAAATATATACTTTGGCTGCTGTTTTGATAGGGTTAGGTTACTCTTGGCTACCGAGAGTGCATTTAATGCTATCAGATACTTCGATATTTCTATATATTTCTTTAGATTTCAACAATAAGCAGGACAGAGAGAGAGAGAGAGTGATAGAGAGAGAGTGATTCCAGAGTACCTATATTTGAAGGATATAAACCCCTTGAGATATGCTTTCTCGTTTTCGAGGGGGTCCTTAACTCATTCCCTGCCAACAATGATTTAATACGTGTTTGTCCGCCAATCGTTGAATGCCAACCACGTATATATACGTTATTTGATCGTTATTTCTTTTATTCGCTATTTCCAATCGTTATCCATCCAGGGAGCCTGTTTAACCATAGGGAATGAGTCTGAGATCGCAAACATCCAATACCGCCGCCTGGTGGTATGCGGCCGATGTTGCACTCCCTTTGAGACTCTGTGTGTCGATGAAATTCATCCGGGCGGACTTTTCTAGTAACCTGGACCGAGAGCTCTACCCGATCGCATTGAATAGTTTTCGGGACCCCCGATTCATTATGCTGTGGCGGCTTATACCGTGGCCCAAATGGACATACGATCTACCAGATGGCAATCAAATAATT
>NW_028170915.1:0-2000 GCF_963971535.1 Notolepis coatsorum | reverse complement strand
ATAGAACCTTGTGGAACACCTTTGTTTACAGTAAGAGCAGCTGAGGTATAATCTTCTACTGAAACACACTGTGTTCTTTCAGATAGATCGTTTTTAAACCAGCTCAAAGCCATTTTACCAAGACCTATGCAGCCAAGCCTCTGCAATAGCAATGCATGATCCACAGAATCAAAAGCTTTAGACAGATCAACAAACAATGCTGCACAGTGTTTTTTCTTGTCTAGTGCTTCAATTATGTCATTTGAGACTAGCATAGTCGCTGAAGTAGTACTATGGCCTGATCTGAAGCCTGACTGAGACTCGTTAAGAATATCATGGTCAAGGGCGGTCAGGTGGCGTAGCGGAGATTGCGTTCGTCACCAACCCCAGAGACGCTAGGATTCGCCTGTTCGAATCCAGCTCACAGCTCCGGGGTTGTCACCAGCTTGGCTGGCCGTTCACACTAATACAATTGGCAGTATTAGAGGGTGGGAGAAGCTGGCGGGGTGGGTCCGGGTCGTTGTAAACAGCAACTCCTACAGTTCGGTTGGGGCGCCTGCTAAGCGCGGATAGGATCTAAGTGGGATAGTGTGATCCTTCCACACGCTACACCCTCTCAGTGAGAATCCGCGCTGCCAGGTGAAAAGAAGCGGTTGATTGGCTAGACGTGTGTCGGAGAAATAACCTCCACTCTCCCAGACCGACTGTGGGGGGTAAGTGCGCAGCGACCAGGAAGGGGATTGGGAATTGGCATAACGACTAACATTGGGATGGAGAAAATCGGAGGAAAAAGGAGGGGAAAAAGAATAATAAAAAAAAAAAAAACAGACCATGTGGGAAAAGGGGGCGGGGTTGCGATTTATGTTAAAAACCATTTAGACTGCACCTGCATCGAATCCCTAACAAAACCAAAATGCTTTGAACTCTCTGTAATTACGCAGCGTCGGAGAGCACAGCCATAGAAAACGGGGAACCCATTTACCTCCGCTGCAACGGGAATCGAGGAGAGGAGCGTGTGTGTGGAGAACAACAGCTATACACAGGCAATCAGGCCGTCACCGGGAGGGATGACATCCAGACGCCATAGCAACAGCGGAGAGAGTTTGACAAGTTGCAGAAAGGGTGGGTGGGGTGGGGGATGGGGGGGTTTGAGCAGCAGCCGCAGCAGAGCTGGCATTGAGTTGTCGTACTGGAACAGATATACGTTAATTGGAAGTAAATCTGACAGCTCCGGCGGAGAGATGAGGAGCGGCGAAGTCTGGAGAATAAACGTCTTTCGGCAGACTCCTGGACCCAGCGCGGTCACTGCGCTACGTTCATAGATCCGAACAGGGGGGGGGGGGCTTCAACGTGTTGTCCTCATTATGTATTTATTAAATTATAGACTGCATTTTCTCTTTCCCCCCTTTTTCTTTTGTACACTGGGAGGGGGGGGGGGGAGGGCGTGGAGTGGGGTGGGGTGCGGAGAACGTCCGCATTTTCCATCGCGTTTGAAAAAAGCGCTGGTATCTGAAATATCATTAGGATGTGTTTTGTTCGTCATACCGTGAACCTCGCTGGCGTCTGGTGATTCCAATCAAGAACAAACGGAATGGAGGTGAGCCTCTCCCAGGCAGGGTGGGGACAGGGTGGAGAGAGAGAGGAGGGAGAGAGAGAGAGAGAGGAGAGAGAGAGAGAGAGAGAGAGAGAGAGAGAGAGAGAGAGAGAGAGAGAGAGAAAGAGAGAGAGAGAGAGAGAGAGAGAGAGAGAGAGAGAGAGAGAGAGAGAGAGAGAGAGAGAGAGAGAGAGAGAGAGAGAGAGAGAGAGAGAGAGAGGGAGAGGGGTGGGGGGGCTACAGAATGAAAGTGGTGCTTCTTTTTTCTCCAGGTTGGACTCGACAGGTTTTGAAGTTGACAGCTTCCCCAGCCGCCGTGAAAGTGCCTGCTGGGAAGTCGAGGAAAAATATGGGCCATGAAAGAGGGAGAGTCTGCAGAGAGAGAGAGATGGAGAGAGAGAGTGGGCCTGCTGCGAGGATGTGAGAT